>NC_064629.1:774083325-774386355 GCF_023864275.1 Schistocerca cancellata
AACAACACATTAATAAGCAGTTTTACTAGGAAAATTATTTTCAGCAAGCATCATTAACTTTAACTCACTCTCTTGCCACATTAACTTTAACTTTCTCTTTACTATGTTCAAGAGGCATTAATTAGAAAAAAACCGCTGGTCTTTAACGTTCTTTCAGTAGGGACACTCGGTAATCACTTTAGTTCAAACGGAGAGGAACCTGAGAGGTGTTATGATAAGGAAAAAATCAAGGTAGGTACTTAAATTCAGATATAAATTACCTTATATTTGAGCACACTAACACATCCATTAAGCTGATCCTTCACTGTACATCACTGTAGTATTCCGATGCAATGATTGCGCAATGTGGTGGCAACTGCATGTTGGTAGGTGTAATTGCAGGTAAAATTGCTGGACTCTGTCATTTCTTGGTGGCGAAGATAGATACAAATTCCAGAATAGTTCCAGCTATTTATCCATCCATCCGAGGCATGGGAAAGTGGCACAAAAAGCCGCTCTCGGAACCAGCACAATATGCATCTTTTACACGGCAGTGCACGGTTTGGTAGCTCGTCCCCGACTCTTAGTTCGTCCCCGACTCGTAACTTGTCCCCGACTGACTCTTGTTCCACCTTTTCCACCTAGGGCAACCACAATTTCCGCGCGTTACCTAGTTCCGTTCCCGAGGGGAACCACAACAACTTTTACATACAGAATAACTAAGAACCCTAAGTGAGGATCAGCAGTTTACATAACAGCAACCAAATGCATTAAATAAAACAGAACATTAGCACATATTGACATTTCTACAAAAAATTATTCACACAGAAATTACAATTATATACAGCAATTTTTATTCCCTCCAAGTGGGACAAAGAATTTCAATGACAGGTATACTACATTGCATAGAATGAAACCATGACATCAAAGTTTTTACAAAGAAAGGAGTATACAATTTTGTGTTATCTATTCAATCAAACACATTCACAGAAGCTCAAAGATGTAACATAAGATAAAACAAAAGCAAAATAAACCAGCAGAGTATTAGAGCTATGGTGTTACAATCGGAAAAGGCCTAGTTGTTTTTGACGGCGTCCTTCATAGTTAAATAATTTTCTGAAAATCTAGTCTCACAGCTCGTCCACTTCAACCAGTGTACGTCGAGGGGCACTGTAATCACAGGATTTTTTAGACCTCGGTGCGAGGATAGAGGTGTTTCAACAAACATTCGTTGTGATAAAACTTACGTAGACCATATCTTTATTATTGTGTAAGCTACCTTCAAATGCTGACCTTTAACGAGGTTGGCAAGTCTGTAAGTGAGGTCTCCTAGAAACGGTAGGGAGACATGGGCGGGCTCAGAAGTACTGGACCTGTGGTCGAAATCGGTGCTGTTCTTAGAGTACCTGCTGCTACATAAATTTAATCGATGTTGAAAAATATTTAAGTCAGACAAAATGATCATGAGTGATATCACGAAATGTAAGTATTGTTCATGGTCACGACTTCTACCAACATCTTGGACGTCTATGGCGTAGTCGACACTTTGGAATTAAATATTAATAAATGTCTTACTCCCTTTGTCTTACCCGCTTCTTAGTGTGTGTGTGTGTGTGTGTGTGTGTGTGTGTGTGTGGGTGGGTGGGTGGGTGGGTGTGTTTTTGTGGTTAATGGGCGCTCAACGGCGAGGTTATCAGCGCCCTTTCAAATTTTAGAAGGAACAAATGCGGTCTCTCTACTTTCTAGCGTGTCGATGACAAGCATTTAAATGAATTGTAGTGCCTCAGCAAGTTGTACCGCTTTTGAGCCTCCTGATGACAGACCCTCTTGCGTCACGATGCCTGAGGAGACGGTGTAAATAGTTCAGTGAAGAAAATGGACCATCGTCTTCTTAGCACCACACACACAGGACACATCTTGGTTACCACGGAGTCTCATTTTAACATGGCAGTTTTACTTCGGTCAGTACCCACGCAAAGACGATTAAGTGATATCCATATTGACAATTACAGGCTGTTTCAAGGGGGTAGCTCCTCTTTTGGTGGTATTCAATCACTTTCAGCTCTTTCCTGCCAGCGTTGAAGCCTTTATTATGCCTCGACTTCACTAATGGGAAGGCACTTGAGATGAAGTTTTTCTTGCTGCAAAGACATCAAGCAAAAGGCTCGTGCCAATGAAGTGGGTGTCTGTCATAAGTGTTGACTTTGCTTCTCTTGGATTTCGCTATTATTGTCCGCCTGATATAAGGTGGAACTATTCTGGCCAGAAACTGAATCTTCTCGACTGGGGTTGGTATCAAACGTCCTATCACCTGGCGGCAACTTTGGTGAAGAGCAATATCAGCCTGTTTCGAGTGGCAGGATTGATACCACACAGGGGAAGTATGTTCTCCTGCCGAGTAGCGAAAGGCTAGAGCAGACGTCCGAAGTACATATGTGCTTGTTCCACAACCTGTGCCTTTGAGTTATTTTTGAAATATTGATTCGTACTGCGACTTTCATTCTAATCTTGTCACAATATTCCTTTAATATCAGACTCCTACCCAGGATAACTCCGAGGTATTTAGGGGCAGAGCTGTAACTAAGAGGAGTTCCCAGCCATGAGAACTTTAACCTGCAATTGGCACATACAAACGCGGTTAAATGGCATAAAAAAGGAAGAGCATGTGTTACACAAACACATGCTGTCCCTCCCGACCTCATTCACGGTCACCCACACAACCACACTAGCTCATATCCTGTACGACAGAATAAAAACGAACAGATGTTTTAAAACTGGCAATTAAAACATAAGTCATATAAGAAGAAGGCTAAAATACTCGTAATTACACAGGGAAATATGTCTGGCTGATTACTTACAAAAAACAGGGATTAGCCAGCCACGTTGATAACCCATTAAAACGTCTCCCCAAAATTTTAGGGAATATGTCGTATCACATTTATTTGATTGTTTTATTCCTGTCAAAATAGAGGACCAACCTGTCAGCAATTGAGCTGTTGTCCCCCGGTCAGAATATAAAATACAGTATGCTAAAATATGGCACATGGTGATCTGCACGCCACAAGCACCAGATACTGGTCTCAGTGTGATATGCGAAGACGAGTAAGAGGGACTTCATCTCGTCTCAGTGGCTCAGAGGAGGTACACCAGGGTCGAGCTGCTGACTTTACCAGACGCTGCTTATTATCTGTCACTTCCAGCCACGCATCTTTCCGTCTACGCATGGTTGTACCTCAACATCCAGGTGAGAGCACGTAGGGGGACCGCACGTTGAACTGTCTGAGGACTACGACACGCGTCCTTGGCTGTTACATCCACCACTTCATTTCCAGTAATATTCGTGTTTCCTGACACCCAGCAGAAAGACGCCTCCTTCCTCAGCCTCTGAAGGTGGTGGAAGGTGTCTTGGGTACCTTGGAATACTTTATCTGCTGGGTACAAGTGTTGTTAGAGAGTGAAGGGCAGTCAGAAAGTTGGAAAAAAACGACGAATTTAGCGGTCGTAACGCATTTCATCTGTTCCAGTGCCCGCAAGGTTGCTTATCGGTTGCTTATCATTCCACATCGAAGACAGTGAAGTCTTGACACAATCTGATCTGAACGACACGACCAGGGAAAACAACAGAGTCCACCTGTTTACATCGTTTCATGAATGCAGCTATACAGTTGTGGTGTGCATTTAACGTGTCATATTATAATGTATTAAAACAGATATAACCTCTCCTGCACTGCGTTAAATATCAAATTACTCTATGCCTCTGTGGTAACCATGGTAACTGATTGTTAAAACCACACCAAGTGACTCCTGCACACGCGTCACACGGATCCCAAACGGACATGTTGCCCAAGGACGATGGGAGAAAAGGCGCTACATAGCTGGGCGAGCAACATGATACGCTGGTGAACTGGGAGCAGCATGCTTGACGCAGCATGATGAGTCGCTGCCGGATGGTGAGAGGCCGTTCACCAGCCTCAGTGCAGAGACTGGGTATGGTGCTTGTCCTGTAAGCGCCCATGGCCGGTCTAATGCCCTTATGGTGGATAGCATCAATGATTTCAAGTAATAAGGTCCCTCCAGTCTAGACGCTATCGCACGAAAGCTCTATGAAACTGGAACAGACGTGCCCTGTCCGCTCCTCCAGACCTATGACGCTGTCACTTTAGAATATTCAGCGCTTTCTGGGCCATTGCCTTCATGTACTTTAGGTGTGGTAACTCATGACAGTTTTAAATAGAAAAATAAGGTCCAGAAACTACACTGAGTCTTGAAAATGGAGTTTGGTGTGCCTCATATGCAACTCAGGTAAACTAAAAAATATGACGGGAACTAATAACCTGTCTTTGCATCTCATTCAGCCAGTCCCTTCACTGGAATTTGTAACTATAAGTCATTGTGCAGCATTGGAGGTGGGATAAAGATCATTGTACACGACTTCTTACTGTAGACATTATACTGTTAATGGTTATGGCAAAGAGAATGACACGAATCTTACCTGGGATACACCATTCTCATGTTCAGCCCTATCAGACAGCACTTTACCAGCTTGGTTTCTAAAAAAGCGTATAGATTAGAAGGACTGAACGAAAATAGGGAGGTGACCACAAGAGCCCCATTGGTGGAGCTGTGCTAGAACATTATGCCTCCATGTCGTGCCGTATGCCTTATAGATGTCAAAGAACATCCCTATTCAATGCTGTTTACGTAGAAGAGCCCATTGAATAGCCGCCTCTAACAGTATCAGGTTGTCGACAGTTGACCGACATCTCCTGAATCAACCCTGAAAGCGGTTAAGGAGCTGCCTGGTCTCTAATATCCAGACCAAACGACGGCAGACGATTTGCTCCATGGTTTTCCCCACACAGCTCGTTAAGGCGATGGTCTGGTAGTTATTGGGACACGTCCAGCCCTTCCCTGATTTGAGGAGAGGTATCAAAATTGCCTCGCGTCAAGATTTGGGAATTTGTCCCGGCTGCCATATCGGGTTACTCGGTATCACGAGCAGCTAGGGAAATACGTGTCCATTCAGACACAGCCCCAAAAGCCAGGGTAAGCCTTATACAACTGAGGAGTGAAAGGTGCCTCAGATTTGCCTTTCGCGGGCAAGTGTTCTATCAACTGAGCTACCCAAGCACGAACCTCGACTCGTCCTCACAGCTTCAATTCTGCCAGTACCTCGTCTTTGCAAAGTTCCCGAGTTCGAGTCTAGGTACGGCACTCAGTTTTAATCTGCCTGGAAGATGCATATCTGCGCACACTCTGTCTGCTGCAGAGTGAAAATCTCATTCTGGAAACATCCCCCTGGCTGTGGCTACGCCATGTCTTCGCAATATCGTTTCTTCCAAGAGTGCTAGTTCTGCAAGGTTCGTAGAAGAGCCTCTGTGAAGTTTGGAAGGTAGGAGACGAGATACTGGCAGAATTGAAGCAGTGAGGGTGAGTAGAGAGTCGCTCTTGGGTAGCTCAGTTGATAGAGCACTTGCCCGCGAAAGGCAAGGTTCCAGAGTTCGAGTCTCGATCCGCCACACATTTTTAGTCTGCCAAAGTTTCATATCAGCGCACACTCCACTGCAGAATGAAAATCTCATTCTGATCTTCATAATACTTACGTCTTGATAGAACCTACCCCTAAAAAGTCTAGCAGTGCGTCTCTGTACTGCTTGATGTCTTCGTTTGATATGACCTGGTGGAAGTTCCAAACACTATAATACTGCTCAAGAATGGGTCTCAGTAGTGTTCTATATACGGTCTCCTTTATACATAAGCTGCACTTTCCTAGAATTCTCCGAATAAAGCAAAGTCAACCAGTCGCTTTCACTGCTACCGACCTTACGTGCTAGTCCCATTTCATATCGCTTTCCAGTGGTACACTTAAATATGTAATCTACATGACTGAATCAAGCAGAGCAACGCTACAAGATTGTTTTCCCTACTCATGTGCGATAACTTAAAGTTTTCCTCGTTTAGAGTAGGCTGCCATTATTCGCACCAAATAGATATCAGGCCTATGTCATTATGTATCCTCCAACAATCACTCGGCGACGACGCTTTCCGTACACTGCAGCATTATCAGCAGAGTCGCAGATTGCTGCTCATTCTATCTGTCAGACTGTTTATGTTTATAGAGAAAAAGAGCCATCCTGTCACATTTCCCTTGGGCTCCCCTGACGACAGCCTCGTCGTCGATGTAAACTCGCCGTCCAGTACAGCACACTGGGTTCTGTTACATAACAAGCCCGTGACCCACTCTCATATCTGGGAACTTATTCCGTACACTCAGACCTTCGCTAGCAGTCCGCAGTGGGGCACCATGTCTAATGCTTTCCGGAAATCTAGGAAAATGTAATTAGCCTGTTGCGCTCCATCCATGACTTGCAGGATATCCTGCGAGAAGAAGACAAGTTGAGTTTCGCACGCTTGATGCTTTCTAAATGAGTGGTGATTTGTGAGCAGATGCTTTTCCGTCTCAAGGGCATTTATTGTATTCGAACATAGAATATATTCAAGAATTATGCAGCAAACCAACTTTAAGGATATTACGTGTCCGTTCTTTTTACCCTTCTTATATCCAGGAGTTCCCTGCGTTTTTTAGAGTTGCTTCGGTCTTTGGCCTTGGCGAGAGATTCGCGTTAAACGCAACCTAAATAAGGGGTCAATTCCAAGGCGTATTCTCTGTGACACCGATCTGGGATTCCATCCGGATCTGGCGACTTATTTCTTGTCAACTATTCGAGTTGCTTGTCGACGCCACGGATGCCCATTTTTATGTCCTCCACGTGCGAGTCTGGAGGACAGCCAAACACTGGTGTGTCTGCACCACCCTCTTGCGTGAATTGGTTGTTAAAAGCAAAAAATAAAACTTCATATATCCTTTTGCAGTCTTCTATTGCTACACCATGCTGGTCGATGAGTGACTGAACAGGAGCCTTCGACCCCGTGTTCTTCTACTTTACGGCGTAGAGACTACAGTTGATCCCCATCTCTTCCTGTCTGCAGTCGTGGTTACTGCCTCTCTAACCGATATCCCTCCTCCTCCTCGTCCTCATCCCCTTTCCCCATCATCCTTTACCGCCTTCATTAACCATAGCAAGCTATATTTACACTTTCGTTGCCCATGACCATTTCAGGTATTGCTCTTGGATAGTCTTCTGCAGAGGCTTTGCATTTGAATTTTCCCGAATAACTGTGTCTCGAATCCTGTCTCTACTAGTCTTGGTTCCTATTTCTTGGAATTAACTCATTTCTACAATCTGGATCTGACATTTTGTTCGCCTATTCGCCATTTGAAAGCTATAGGTTAATGTCTGGATGCAGGTAGACACAAATACAGCTAACTTTCTCCCTTTCGATTTTCTATATAGTTGACTTAGTTCTGTCCGACTTCAATAAACAGACGACCTGGTACCCAGCCCCTTTCCCTAATATCTTCTTCCGTTCTTCTCGTCTACACTGATGATAGAGCGCAAGTGCTTAAATTTATAAATGCGTTCTGATAACTTGAAACATGAGCTTCTCACGGCATTTAAAGTTTTCAAATAACTTACGGGAATGCAGCCGGGTGATGTCTTCGAGAACCGCCTATATTTCGAGAGTTGCACACCCTGTCAGTTTCAAGGCATAAATGCACAAAGGAAGCGCTCTGCAAGGTAATTTGAAACCTAGGTATGCAGAGCATATCTGGAAAGATAAAATACACACACAAAGTTAACACCAGGCCCACCACAAACCACAGATTACCGACATCACAAGTTATCGATAGTGAATATTAATAACACCGGGTGAGGTAGCATCAACTATGTGCCGATGTTTTTGAACGAGGGAGAGAGCAGGATTCCACGTAGAATTGAAGCAAAAACCTCTGTCTCTATTTATAATGTTGCTTGCCGAGTTAATTTCAACTGCTTCCTTAATAACACTACCCCAACACATGGGAGTGCATACCACAATCTGTGTTGTCATATTCCATAGGATGACCGGTGACAAGGCAATGTTCTGCTATAGCAATTTCCTCTTCCGTTGTAAGCGCGTGACTCTTACGCTCAGTGCAGTAGTACTCAACGGTCTTGATAGTCTGACGATTACATGACATGCCACAAGTGCAAGGAACGCGACAGAAACCCGCGTTATGTAAACCGAGTTCGTACTTTACGGATTCTAGAAAGGCCCTAATCTTATATGGTGGTCTAAAACCACATTTCACATCATATTTCCGCAAAATACGGCCAACCCTGTTGAAAGTTCTTCAAGCGTAACAAAAGATATACAGAATGAGGACGTACTGCACCGAAAAAATTTCAGTGATCGTTCAGGCTGTTTCCTCAGAATTTTGGTATGAAGAATTCGTCGTTTCCAGGTGCTCGTCAGAGAGTACTAATTTAATTATGATACATTCGATTTGTTTCCCCAATTACCTTTGTAAAAATTCATTCAAAACAGTGGCAAAGTCTATAACACATAATCAGATAAACGAATGGAAAAGTACTGTGATGTGGTTAACGTTGCTCCGGAAACAGCATTAACATAGCGCCTTTGTGCAACTCTTTCACTGCATTTGGTGAACCCACACAACAGGTGCACATCGGCCATCTCTTCATTAGTAAAGTAATGCGTGCTGTTGTGTATCGCTGTTAACATGGGTTGTTGTGTTCTTCAGTACGAAAACTAGGTCGATAAGCACTAAATGTTACTCTGTCCTGTACAAACCTCTACATCTCCGAATAACTACTGCAACATACATCTTTCTGAATCTGCTAACTGCATTAATATCTTGGTATCTCTCTATTTTTAACACCTACTCTTCCCTCCAATACTAAATTACTGGTCCCTCGATGTCTCAGAACGTGTCCTATCAGATGATCCCTTCTGCTAGTCGAGTTGTGTCACAAATTTCTTATCTCTCCTATTCTGTTGAATACCACCTTTTTAGTTACGCAATATATCCATATAATGGTTAGAATTCTTCTATAGCACCACGTGTCAACAGTCACTGTTCTCTTCTTGTCTAAACTGTTTATCGTCCATGTTTCACTTCCGCTCGTGGCTACACTCCAGCCGGCCGGAGTGGCCGTGCGGTTCTAGGCGCTACAGTCTTAAACCGAGCGACCGCTACGGTCGCTGGTTCGAGTCCTGCCTCGGGCATGGATGTGTGTGATGTCCTTAGGTTAGTTAGGTTTAATTAGTTCTAAGTTCTAGGCGACTGATGACCTCAGAAGTTAAGTCGCATATTGCTCAGAGCCATTTGAACCATTTTCCTACACTCCAGACAAATACCTTCAGAAAACACTTCCTTCTTCTGGAACGCTTTTCACGCCATTGCCAGTCTCCTTTTTATATCCTCTCTACTCCGGCCATCATCAGTTGTTTTGATGCGCAAATAGCGAAACACACCTACTACTTTTAGTGTCTTGTTTTCTAACCTAATTCCCTCAGAATCACCTGATTTAGTTCGACTGCATTAGATTATCCTTGTTTTGTTTTTGTCGATTTTCATCTTATATTCGCCTTAAAAGACACTGTCCATTGCATTCAACTTATCTTCCGAGTCTTTTGTTGTCTCTGACAGAATTACATTGTCATCGGCAAACCTCAAACTGTTCATTTCTTTTCCCTGTACTTTAATTCCTACTCTAAATTTTTCTCTGGTTACCTTTACTGCTTGATCAACATACAGATTGAATAACAACTGGGGTAGGCTACAACCCTGTCTCACTCCCTTCTCAACCATAGCTTATCTTTCATGCCCCCGGCACTTATAGCTGCCGACTAGTTTCTGGGCTGGCCGTTGTGGCCTAGCACTTCTAGGCACTTCAGTCTGGAACCGCGTGACCCCTACGGTAGCAGGTTCGAATCCTGCTTCGGGCATGGATGTGTGTGATGTCCTTAGGTTAGTTAGGTTTAAGTAGTTCTAAGTTATATGGGACTGATGACCTCATATGTTAAGTTCAGATGGTTGAAATGGCTCTCAGCACTATGGGACTCAACTGCTGAGGTCACAAGTCCCCTAGAACTTAGAACTACTTAAACCTAACTAACCTAAGGACATCACACACATCTATGCCCGAGGCAGGATTCGAACCTGCGACCGTAGCGGTCGTGCGGTTCCAGACTGTAGCGCCTAGAACCGCTCGGCCACCCTGGCCGGCATATGTTAAGTCCCAATAGTGCTCAGAGCCATTTGAACCATTTGAACTAGTTTCTGCCCAAGCTGTAAATAGCCTTTCGCTCCCTGTGTTTCATCCCTGCCAATTTCACACTTTCAAAGAAATAATTCCATTCAGCATTGTCAAAAGCTTTCTTTAGGTCTACAAACACTGTAAACTGTAAGAGTAGGTTTGCCTTTCCTTAACCTATATTCTAAGAGAAACCGGTGGGTCACTACTGCCTCGCATGTTCCTACATGTCTCCAGAATCCAAACTGGTCTTTCCCGAGGCCAACTTCTACCAGTTCTTCCACTATTCTGTAAAGAATTAATGTTGGTTTTTGCAACCATGACTTATCAAACTCATAGTTCGGTAATATTCACATTTGTCCGTTCCTGCTTTCATTAGATCTGAAATTATTATATTTTTCTTGAAGTCTGAGAGTACTTCGCGTGTCTCATACATCGCGCACACCAGATGGAATGCTTTTTTCATGGCTGGCTCTCCAAGGGCTATCAGTAGTTCCGACGGAATGTCATTTACTAAAGGGGCTAGTTACTGCTTTCACTACTTTGTCAAATTGTTCTCGCAGTACCGTATCTCCCACTTAACCTTTATGTATGTTCTCTCCCCTCTATACGATATTGCCTTCAAGTCCATCACCCTTGCATAGACCCTTTAATTACTTCTGCTACCTTACAGGTTTCCCTTTTTTGGTTAATACTGGCTTTTCACCCGAGCTCTTGATGACCATTCAGCTACTTCTCTTCCCTCCAGAGGCCTCTTTCATTTTCCTGCAGGCGGTGTCTATCTTTCCTCTAGTGTAAAATGCTTCTAAATCCTTACTAGCCATAGCCGCTTAGCAATTTTGCACTTTCTATTCAAAATGGTTCAAATGGCTCTGAGCACTATGGGACTTAACATCTGAGGTCATCAGTCCCCTATAATGTAGAACTATTTAAACCTAACTAACCTAAGGACATCACACACATCCATGCCCGAGGCAGGATTCCAACCTGCGACCGTAGCGGTCGCCCGGTTTAAGACTGAAGCGCCTAGAATCGCTTGGCCACAACGGCCGGCCCACTTTCTGTCACCCTATGTTAACACACAACTAACAAGACTGAAAAAAACCTGAGACAGTGCCATGCGGTACTGAATGCAATCATGTCAACACCAAGTACCCCAAATCAATGGATCGAGTTCGTTTCCACACAAGACAAAAAGTACTTGTAGTCGACATGTTCACTGTTGTGATGTACAGGATGACATTTATTGAACTATACGAAATTAAATCGTCCTAATTTTCTGAACAGTTTGCGCTAGGACGTTCAAATGGTTCAAATGACTCTGAGCACTGTGGGACTTAACTGCTGAGGTCATCAGTCCCCTAGAACTTAGAACTACTTAAACCTAACTAACCTAAGGACATCACACACATCCATGCCCGAGGCAGGATTCGAACCTGCGACCGTAGCGGTCGCGCGGTTCCAGACTGAAGCGCCTAGAACCACTCGGCCACACCGGCCGGCTAGGGCGTTCAAACTGGACGGTTGGCCGCGGGACATGATGGGAATTAGTATGTTCTATATGGTTTGGCTTAGCGACGAAGCCCACTTTCATTTGGATGGGTTCGTCAATAACCAAAATTGGCGTATTTGGGGGACTGAGAACCCGCTTTCCGCGATCGAGAAGTCTCGTCACCCTCAACAAGTGATTGTGTGGTGTGCAATGTCCAATTACGGAATAATCGATGCGATATTCCTTCATGGCACGGTGACAACTGAACGCTACGTGAAGGTTTTGGAAGATCATTTCATCCCCATTATCCAAAGTGACCGAGATTTCGACAAGATGTGTTCATGAAAGACGGAGCTCGACCCCGTCGAAGCAGGGGAGTGTTTCATGTCCTGGAGGAGCACTCTGGGAACCGCATTCTGGTTCTGGGGTACACATAGGCCAGTGGCAAGGGCCACGATTGGCCACCATATGCTCCGGACCTGAACACATGCGATTCCTTTTTGTGGGGCTATGTTAAAGACAGGTTGTACAACAAGAACTCCAAAACTATTGCTGAGCTGAACACAGTCATTCAGGAAGTCATCGACAGCATGGATGTTCCGACACTTCAGCTGGTCACGCAGAATTTCGCTATTCGTCTGCGCCATATCATCGCAAATGAGGGCTGGCATACCGAAAATGTCATAAACTAAATTCGAATATCTATAGTGGCGTTCACATGTTGAATAAGGTGTGTGCAGGCAGTAGTTGGTAAATAATTTTTTTCATATTGTTCAATAATAGTCGCCCTGAATATTCAGCGCAAAACAGACACATTTATAATTATAAATGGGAATAAGAAATCAAACGAAATGAAATTAGGCCTTTTCTGTAACGAGCCACCAGAAAGCACATGTCTCATATGCCAAAATATCCCTCCGAAATTTTGGTAGTGGAGTTGGAGTTGACCCTTAATAATAGGTTATGTTGCCATATCCGCTCTGGCGGGTAAGCCTCAGAACTTTACCCCTACAGCGGCATCTTGTGAGGAGCCGCAGCAGCGGCGGTTATACAGTTGTAAAAGGAGAGCGCCAGCGGGCCGGCTGCCTGGAAGTGTTGCGTGGAGTCGCGTGATCCCATTCCGCGGACGGCAGCAGGTATAAGTGAGTTTGTTTCGGTTACGCCCCCGGGCAGCCGGCTTGTTTGTGCCCGCCGCTCTACCTGCACTTTGACACGTCACTAGCCATTAGCGGAATGGCCCCGGGTCAGATTTACAACGCACAACACGGCGGCGCCGGTAGCCGCTAGCCGCTCCCCGCGCTCTGTCAGCCCGCGTGTGCCGCCATTTACGAGATTACACAAACAATCGCACCGAAACACTCATTACGCTACACCCAAAAAATCGCCTAAATCGAACCACGGAAAACGGAGTTCTGTGTCATCTGCTTTAATACTAATTATCTCTCTCTCTCTCTCTCTCTCTCTCTCTCTCTCTCTCTCCCTGCCTCTTTCTGTCTCTCTTTTGTACATCTACACCTACGTGATTACTCTACTATTCACAGTAAAGTGCCTGGCAGAGGGTTCAATGAACCACCTACATGCTGTCTCTCTACCGTTCCACTCTCGAACGGCACGCGGGAGAAACGAGCACTTAAGTTTTTCTGTGCGAGCCCTGATTTCTCTTATTTTATCGTGATGATCATTTCTCCCTACGTAAGTGGGTGCCAGCAGAGTGTTTTAGCAATCGGAAGAGAAAACAGGTGATTGAAATTTCATGAGAAGATCCCGTCGCAACGAAAACGCCTTTGTTTTAATGAGTGCCACTCCAATTCACGTATCATGTCTGTGACACTATCTCCCTTATTTCGCGATAATACAAAACGAGCTGCCCTTCTTTGTACTTTTCCGATGTCATCCGTCAATCCCACATGATGCGGATCCCACAGCAGTACTGCAGAATAGAGCGGACAAGCGTAGTGTAAGCAGTCTCTTTGGTAGACCTGTTGCACCTTCTAAGTGTTCTGCCAATGAACCGCAGTCTTTGGTTTTCTCTGCCCACAATATTATCTATGTGATCGGTCCAATTTAGGTTATTTGTAATTGTAATCCCTAAGTATTTAGTTGAATTTACAGTCCTCAGATTTGTGTGACTTATCGCGTATTCGAAATTTAGCTGACTTCTTTTAGTACTCATGTGAATAACTTCGCACTTTTCTTTATTAAGGGTCAATTGCCACTTTTCACACCATACAGATATCTTATCTAAATCATTTTGCAAGTCGTTTAGATCATCTGATGACTTTACAAGACGGTAAATGACAGCATCATCTGCAAACAATCTAAGACGGCTACTCAGATTGTCTCCTATGTCGTTAATATAGATCAGGAACAATAGAGAGCCTATAACACTTCCTTGAGGATCGCCGGATATTACTTCTGTTTTACTCGATGAGTTTCAGTCTATTACTACGAACTGTGACCTTTCTGACAGGAAATCACGAATCCAGTCGCACGCCTGAGGCGATATTCCGTACGCACACAGTTTGGTTAGAAGACGCTTGTGAGGAACGGTGTCGAAAGCCTTTTGGAAATCTAAAAATATGGAATCAATTTGACATCCCCTGTCGATAGCACTTATTACGTCATGAGTATAAAGAGCTAGTTGTGTTCCACAAGAACGATATTTTCTGAAACCGTGCAGACTTTGTGCCAGTAAATCGTTTTCTTCGAGGTACTTCATAATGTTCGAATACAGTATATGTTCTAAAACCCTACTGAAAATCGACGTTAGTGATATAGGCCTGTAATTCAGCGGATTACTCCTACTTCCCTTTGTGGGTATTGGTGTGACTTGAGCAATTTTCCAGTCTTTAGGTATGTATCCTTCTGTGAGCGAGTGGTTGTATGTAATTGCTAAATTTGGAGCTATTTTATCAGCATACTCTGACACGAACCTGACTGGTATACAATCTGGACCGGAGGCCTTGCCTTTATTAAGTCATTTAAGCTGCTTTGTTACAACGAGGATATCTACTTCTACGTTTCTCATCTTGGCAGTTGTTCTTGATTGGAACTCAGGAATATTTACTTAGTCTTCTTTGGTGAAGGAGTTTGGGAAAACCGTAGTTAATAACTCTGCTTTAGTGGCACTGTCATCAGTGACTTCACCGTTGTTATCGCGCAGTGAAGGTATTGATTGTGTCTTGCCACTGGTGTGCTTTATGTATGACCAGAATCTCTTTGGGTTTTCTGCCAGATTTCGAGACAGAATTTCTTTGTGGAAATTATTAAAAGCATCTCGCATTGAAGGAACGTCTTCTAGCATCCGTGGAAAATGGTCTCTTAGGAGGCTGCAGTACATCTGCGCGTTAAGTGTTCCGTCGATGAAACACGGTCCTATGAGCTGACGGTTCACTATCCCACACCACACGTTTACACTCCATGGACGTTGATGCGCCACCTGACAAAGCCAAAGGGGACTGTGAACAGACCCATAGTGCATGTTTCGGCAGTTTACCTGGCCATGACTGGTAAATGTGACTTCATCACTAAACAAGATACATGATACATTTGGAGTATCCTGTCTTAATTCCCATATACAGAGGTTAATACGATTCTCATAATCGTTTACATGCAGCTCTTGATGGAGAGAGGCCTGATAGGGATGGAACCTATGTCGGTGGAGTCTGCATGGACACTTGTCTGACTCATGCCACCTCATCCTGCGATTGCGTGGGAACTAATGTGCGAATGAACTACAACTGCAGCAAGTACATTAATTTCTCCTCTTGTGTCGTCACTTGTTTTCTTCTGTTACGTTGTTTAGGTAATTACATTGACACTTTCATGTAACTAGTTGAAGATGATGATAAATAGTTGCCGAGATAGTTGACATCTATTGGAATATCTTGCCGCATACACCTTACAAAGACGCACTTCGTACTTCCTACACTCTCCATATGCCATGACCATGTCAGCTTTTTTGCATTGTTAAATCCCATTGTCCATTCACGACCTACAGCTTGGACTGTCAACACTAACTGACTAGCAAGTTGCAATGCACTCAAGGAACACACAAGTCCACTGTACGCAAACAACAACATCGTACCTGCCAACTGCAGAGGTTGAATGGCAGAAACAATCTTCGATGTGGAAACTTTTCAAAGTACGATTTCCAGTAAACGACTCCCACTAGAATCCTTCAACAAACACCACTGACATTCTGATTTACCCTACTTTTAGTCTGTTAGTGTCAACGGGCATTGTTCCATTTAAAAAAGTGTGTGTTTGCACAAAAATATACTTTCTAAGTATTATTACAGTCTGTTTATCGGCTAACGATACGAGCCCCTAACTACCAATCCATTCTGTGAAAAATGCACATCAGTAGCACTTCCCATTTGCGCAATATTTGCGGTGCAAATTTTAGATGATTCACCCTGAATATGTTATCATAATTGAAAACACCGACGGCAAAGCTACATCAAAAACAGGGCAACTTTGCCAGTTGTGTTAAAGTTAGTAAAAATCACAAACATTATTTGAATTATGAGAAGTTTTTATTTGAAAGATGTATTCACGTAACTATTCAAAACACTAAGACAATCTTATTTGAATTAACACACTTATGCCTTGAAAGAAAATTCTGCATTTTTGCCAGAAACACTAAATTTTCTTCAGATGTCATTGTAAGGGGGATCAGCTATACACCTATTGTCTTGCACATTGTGTAGAGGTTCATCAAACAAGTTTTGGAGGAGTCGTAACACTTGTGTAGAGGGACACTTCTCAGGATAGACATTCCTGTGGACCCTGCGACTCTTCCTGGGCAAGTGACTTTTCGCAGGTAGCATACAGCCACCCTGAGCATTTTTTTTCCTGTCTAGCAGTGCAGCACATCGTGATGAAGTCTACGATGTCGTGTTACTAGAATTAGTTTTAATATACGATCGCTATTCGGAGAGTAAGATCCGATCGGTCGCGAAATGGAAACGATGAGGCTTTGCAGAGATGTGATGGGCAGTGCGTCTACTATGCCTGTCGATCGTGCACGTCCCTCTCTTCATTTCTGAGCACACAGTGAGCACGTAGAGAGGCCTAGAACAATAGTGCCTCCCGCGAAGCATGAGTGTCCGTTGAGAGATTTCACCTGATTTCATGCAAGGTCACATTACGTAATTGCCATGGATTTCCTTCTTCGTCTCAATCCTCACACTTCAATCCGCACACTACAGGGGCATGAGGATACCTTGATAGCGTTTCCGATGGGAAGCGTTTGAGCAGCCACCATACAGCCCGGGCTTGAATCCCTCTGATTTTCATCTCCGCCCACATGAACCGCTGGCTACGAAGACAACATTCCGACACAGGTAGCGAACTGCACACTAGCACGGAGAAGACGTGGAAAGCACAGGCGGTTGCCTTCTATGTCGAGAGTATTGGGAAGTTGGTAGTACTCTATGACAGATGTCTAAGTCGAAGTGGCGACTATGTAGAAAAGTAGCTGTAAGATTTGACAAACTGTTGCAAATAAAACATTTTCGATGGTCGCTGTGGTTTGAAACCGCTATCGTAATATTTGATTGTAAGTAACATGTAAATGTACTGAACGGATGAACCACACAACGTGTTTGCGACAGGAGCTTAGACTGTCTCTAGCGAGCGTCATCCCTACATATGATTAGTACAGTGCATTAGCTGGGTGGTATAGTATAGCGCTGCACACAAATGTGGTTTGAGACGGAATAGTGCAGCACGTTAATCATGCAGTACAGAAGAGCGCTGTACTTGAACACGTACCCGAACGCGCTTTCGGACGAGGTGGTACAGCGCACTAGCCCGACGGTGTAGAGTTGCGCTGTCACACACCCCACCATTTAAAACTGGCGGTAAGTGAATTTTCTCAAAATATGAACTTATGGTAGCCGGCGTGGAGTTTTCAACTCTTTAAAATGTAATGTCAGAGGGGGTGTGGAGGGTTGTTAAAGCATAGCACAAGTGAACTGGTGGTGAAAGAAGCGAGCGGGCACATGGCAGAGGGGCAATTCCCCACCAGTGTTTAAGATATAGAGTACAGGGATCCAAACTTAGAGTTACGAGAAGCAGCATGGAGTGACCATACACTTCTGAAGGACCAGTATAACGAAACTCTACACTCTTATAAATAGCCCTACAGGTATGAACTGAATTGTGAGACCACAGAGCCAGTGCCAATATTCCAAGATCTGGAATCCGATGTCATAAAGCTGTTCCAGGGAGCCCCGATCGCCATGTTCGGTCACC
Organism: Schistocerca cancellata; assembly: GCF_023864275.1. Taxonomy (NCBI): domain Eukaryota; kingdom Metazoa; phylum Arthropoda; class Insecta; order Orthoptera; family Acrididae; genus Schistocerca; species Schistocerca cancellata. Next base: position 774,101,221 of record NC_064629.1, read on the forward strand.
ATCTTGTATTCTGACAATAGCCTCTCTCAGTATTCCAAGTATTGGATTACAATGTCTCAGAGCCAGTTTTCCAGGTCAGCCATCTTGCATTACCATCGTCGGATCTGACGTCATACATCCAGTGTAAATGTCTGACATCATTAAAATTTGCGTAAAACATACCGAACAATGGAGTAATTATTCTTCAGGGAGATCCTTACGTGAGATGTCAATCGCTCATTGCATGTTATTCTCGTTGTTGATGTATATTTTCACTGTCCTTGGATGGCTCTTACGCACTGTAATCCAGTAACACTCTCAGCACTTTAAAGTTGAACACAGCAGTTACTTGTGCAGAATTCTGATCTGCCCTATTCTCTCCCACAAAACACACACACACACACACACACACACACACACACACACACACACAAACACACACACACACACACACACACATACACACACACACACATGGTTGTGCGATCAGTTTTAGACTGCATGACAAACAGATATCGAACTAAATCATAGACATCCTGTTAGAATCATAGCGTTTATGTGTAGCCCAGACGAAATTGTAGCGGTGTGACGTGAAACTCACTTCTTTCGGTAAAATTTTCATCAATTTCAGCACAAAGTTGAGTGATCTGCCGTGGATGTGTGATAGATGAGCGAAGGAGGTTTCTGTTGGGCTGTGTTTTTGCTTCCTGCGTCGATTTTATTGGTCAGTTTGCATCATGCTAATGTAAGGTAGCATTACTTGTGTGCAGCTGTCAGTTGTGTCAATTTGATATCTAAACGTTCTCAATAATGTCTCGTGAAAAGAACACATGTACACACACACACACACACACACACACACACACACACACACACACACACCTGAAATGGGGAATTTCTTCTCCAGTACATGCATTGTTATTCCAGACCGAGCACCAAACATCTCTGTACCACCACAATTGCCTGTCTTTACCCATAGGTACATTTAACATGATGATTCAGTTGCCGAAATTTTCCGATTGCTTCCGTGTGTGTGGGGGGGGGGGAGGGGGGGAGAGAGGGGGGAGGATGCTGCTGTCTACTGTAAAGGGAATAACACAGAAGAAATGATGTTCAAATGTGTGTGAATTCCGAAGGGATCAAACTGCTTAGGTCATCGGTCCCTAGACTTACACACTACTTAAACTAACAGTGGTTTTTATCTTGGAACTCTTCCGTTTGGTCCGTGTTTGCATAGAAAAACAATAATATCAGGAATTGAGTCCGCCTTGATCCAAAACACCTTGTTATTCGTTTATTTCTTTATTATCCCAAACTAGTTTTGGCGACAACTATCACCATCATCAGTGGTTTTTTTTAATCTTAAACATGCAGAAAATACCATGGTTATACAAACACAGTGAAACATTGTTGCATTTTTACTATTCGTCTTTTGAAATATAGTTTTCTATGTATACTTACATACTACCTTATTTATTGTATGTTACAGCATATTTTAAGCAATTATTGGCTCTGTTTGCGACATATTTCCTGTGCTCTTTCTTTCTGTTGCGGTTTTTTACTTAGCGAACATCATGTCATCTGCAACCATGTGAGCGGCTGTTAGTAAACAAAATACTGAAAGGTGAACTTCGTATGTCGTATGTCAGCAATATATATATATATATATATATATATATATATATTGATGTTCGCTAAGTTAAAAACGGCAACAGAAGAAAAAGAGCACAGAAAATATGTCGCAAACAGAGCCAATAATTGCTTAAACATGCTGTAACATACAATAAATAAGGTAGTATGAAAGTATTCATAGAAAACTATATTTCAATAGACGAATAGTAAAAATGCAACTATGTTTTATTGTGTTTGTATAACCACGGTATTTTCTGCATGTTTTAGATTAAAAAAAAACCACTGATGATGGTGATAGTTGGCGCCGAAACTAGTTTGGGATAATAAAGAAATAAACTAATAACACGGTGTTTTGCATCAGAGCGGACTCAATTCCTGATATTACTGTACTTAAACTAACTTCGAATCTCCGCCGGTGGGGGCCGCGCAGCACAGAAGACGTCGTTATGACCAGTACTGCGTGTTTTATATCTCACACTGCTAACAGAAGTACCACTCCTTGTCAATCGCTTGCGAGCACAATTTCATAACCGTGACCAGCTGCGGCAGTGTACGTGACAGAAGGTGGACTGCTACGCTCCGTTCCCTACCGGGTGATTCATAGCCCCAGTATGCTGGGAGCGTCATTCTAAGCCGCTACACAGCTGGATTGTCGCTTCTATTCGTCCGCACTCTTCCGACCATGTCGGCAGGATGCGCTGTGATACTGGTGATTCACCAAACGTGTGTCGCTCAAACACTGAACGACAGCCCCTTACATGTAAAAGTACCAAGACTTGGCAGGAAATCCGATCAGCTTGCATGCGAGGCCGATGCTGACGACTGGCCGGAAGTCTCCTGTGGCATGCGTTGAAGAGAGTATTAATCATGCAACTGCTCTGAGTAACCGGAAGTCACCCGTTGGGATTTTCTGTGATTTATCAAAGGCTTTTGATTGTGTAAATTATGGAATACTTCTAGATAAGCTCAAGTACTGTTGTATGAATGGGACAGTGCTCAAATGGTTTAAATCATACCTAACTGGAAGAGTGCAGAAAGTTGAAATAAACAGTTCACATAATATGCAAAAAACTGGAGATTTCTCAAACTGGGGAACAATCAAGAATGGGCTGCCGCAAGGTTCCGTCTTGGGTCCTCTGCTGTTCTTAATATATATTAATGACTTACCATTCTATATTCACGAAGCTGCAAAGCTGGTACTTTTTGCCGATGATACAAGTATAGCTATCACACCCTACAGACAAGAATTAACTGGTGAAATTTTAAACGATGTTTTTCAGAAAATCACTAAGTGGTTCTCTGCAAATGGGCTCTCATTAAACTTTGACAAAACACAATATATACAGTTCCACACAGTAAATGGAATGACCCCATTAATAAATATAGACTTCGATTAGAAATCGGTAGCTAAGGTAGAATATTCAAAATTTCTAGGTGTATGCATTGATGAGGGGTTGAACTGGAAAAAACACACTGAGGATCTGCTGAAACGTTTGAGTTCAGTTACTTATGGTATCAGGATCATTGAAAATTTTGGCGATATACATCTGAGTAAATTAGCTTACCACGACTATTTTCATTCTCTGCTTTCGTATGGCATCATATTCTGGGATAACTCATCATTTAGTAAAAGAGCGTTCATTGCACAAAAGCGTGTAATCAGAATAATTGCTGGAGCTCATCCAAGATCATCCTGCAGACACTTATTTATAGAGCTAGAAATCTTCACTGTAGCCTCACAATACATATATTCACTTATGAAATTTGTTATTAACAATCCGAACGAATTCAAAAGTAATATCAGTGTACATGGCTACAACACTAGGAGAAAGGATGATCTTCACTACTCAAGGTTAAATTTAATTTTGGCTCAGAAGGGGGTAAATTATGCTGCCACAAAAGTCTTTGGTCACTTACCTAATAGCATCAAAAGTCTGACAGATAGCCATATAGCATTTAAAAGGAAATTAAAAGAATTTCTTAATGGCAACTCCTTCTACTCATTAGATGAATTTTTGGATATAGTAAATGGGTAATTTCCCAACCTCCACAAAAAAATGTTATTATTGAGTGTCATGTAATATTTTGTCTAATGTAATATCTTGTATAGACACCTTTTATTAACCTGACATGTTCCACATCATTACGAAGTGTTGTATTCATGATCTATGGAACGAGTACTAATCTAATCTAATCTACCCTCGTCCTGAGAGAGAATGGTGGAGGCTGTTGACTGCATATTACACCCACTAGATAGCGCAGGACACTGGTGGTGATTGTGGTTCAGTTCTTCGTTTTGAAATGTCGTGTGCAAGTATACAGGTACTGACTAGAGATGGGGGATCCGCTCCTGAACTGATACATAGAGTTGAATCTTTCAAAGGAGTGAACAATCAGTGATTCAGAAAAAAAGAACGGTAACTCCAAACGTTTACCATGGCAGAGAGAGAGAGAGAGAGAGACGGAGCATATCAGCGGCGCCTCTGCTGGTCAGAGCACAGTGCACGCCACACAACACAGCCAGCGCCGGCCTCTGCCCTGCTTCTACCTTGGCTGCCTGCATTGTGCAGTGCCCCATTGGATTTTGTGTTTCACATATGCCGTGCCGTCTCTGTGCGTCGTCTGCCACGTGCAGTGTCTGGCGCACCTTAACTTAGCATCGCACTCCGTCGGCGATCGTTTCAGTCGCACGTCCTGCCCTCTGGACAGTTTATGCGAGCAACAGGATAGAGAGCCTCCTAGCGGAGAACATAGGAACTACTTGCAACAACCTGCTCGCAAGAGAACGGATGATTTGTCTCGGAGCGGGTGACTGGTGGCCGTTAACCGCTCCCCCCACCCTCGGAACTCGCCCGCTCAATGCTCACCCCACCGTTCTCGACTGTAGCCAGAGCGTTGAGCAAAGCAACTTAGGTGTCACTCTGGTCTCTGCCATCTTAGCTCATGCAGTAATACAGCTCGCGGCTCGACCTGCTTGACTCAGTGCTTCTGCATCGGAGATCATCTCTACTGGATATTGTTCTTCGTAGTAATACCGCTATGTATATTACATTATTATGTTATGTATACATCATTTATTTTTTATTTTATTTTTATTTTATTTTTATTTGTTTAAACTGATCAGATTAGGTTCCTGACGACTCCTCTTACTATAGGATTTTTATTATGGACACTCGAATTTACGCTTTAATTACGAGCAAACCGATAAACATATCGCAAAATGTGATACACCAATATTTTCCTTGTTTTATTCTGCATAAGGCTATATGCAGCACTTTCGTCTTACAGTCAAATTTATATTTTTTTTCTTATTCTGGTACGGATTTTGCGATTTTAGGCGTCTCCGGAAGGAAACGTTCACTTTAAAAATATATGGCATGTGATGAATTTGTATGAGGTTAATGAAATTTTAATACATTATAGCCAAATATATTGTTAATGTAAATCTCAAGTTACAACATTTTCTGATCACCCAAAAAACCACGATAGTGCAAAATAAATCAATAATCAAAAACTTTGTCATATTGTGGAAATTTCAATAAACAATACAAAATTCTTACTCATTATCTGTGTTACTTCAAAATAGGATCAAATAAGATCAAAATACAGGTATAGTACTGGAATAAACCAAGTTTAAAGGGCAATGTGCCTTCCATTTATTTTCTATTGTAAATGAGTGGTGAGTCATGAAAAAGAGCTAATTCATTTCAGGGAGTGAACAGTTCTGATCCGATCTCTGAAAAGAACAGTTTTGCCCATCTCTAGTACTGACCACTATTCTCGCAGAAAATATCGTACTTTCCAGTCATATCTGTTTGCTGCGTTTTTTATGGCTACGGTTCGAGTGGTAAATAAGTATAAAAGTTTCCTTAGATTTTCGTTGTCATCTCGTAGGATCAGGTTTACTGCCGGTGGTCTGTGTCCTCCCAACATGATATTTCGATGTCATAACTTATGCCTCTTCATCAGACGTTTCCTGAGTTAGATGTACTTATCCGCCAACACTGGGCAAATGTCTCCCCTGTACGGGAATATAAATAAATGGTGTACAAGTACAGGTTGTAGGCATATAGTTTAGGACAGATGGAGGTTTGAGTTTGGCCATGAGTTGTGCTCGAATAGCCAAATGGTAAAGCGCCTGCTCGAGATAAGCGGGAAAGCGTAATTTTCAACAGACTCGAACTTTTTTAAAGGTAAATGGATGAGTTCGACAAAGAGAAATCAACGAAACATACGAGCTTCTCAGTATGAGTCTTTTAATACTGTGTTGCCGCTGCGGAAAGTGTTCAGGGGTTCTGCAAAATAGAATTATCACTCTGGTAAACTACGCACTTTCCAGAGCTTGTTTCTTACTTACCAGTAACACATTGACTAATTATCTTGTTCCTGATATTGTAGCATCTCTGAAAGAATTTTGGGACATTATGAGAATCGTGGTGTTGTGATTATTTAAAGTCACATTGCACCTCACAGACTGGCAAATAATCAGTGCTTCCTTAGCTTTTCGGCATTATATATAAGGACTCACGGGTAAAACTTGCCTCCTGAATACACTGAAGAGACAAAGAAACTGGTACACCTGCCTAACGCACGCAGAAGTACCGCAACACAACGGGGCATGGACTCGACTAATGTCTGAACTACTGCAGGAGGGAACTGACACCATGAATCCTGCAGGGCTGACCATCGATTCGTAAGAGTACGAGGGGGTGAAGATCCCTTCTGAACAGCCCGTTGCAAAGCAGATATGCTCAATAAAGTTCATATCTGGGGAGTTTGGTGGCCAGCGGAGGTGTTTAAATCTAGAAGAGTGTTCCTGGAGCCACTCTGTAGCAATTCTGGACGAGTGGGGTGTCGCATTGTCCTGCTGGACTTGCCCAAGTCCGTAAGAATGCGCAATCGACATGAATGAATGCAGGTGATCAGACAGGATGCTTACATACGTGTCACCTGTCAGAGTCGTATCTAGACGTATCAGGAGTGCCATATCATTCCAACAGCCCCACACTATTATAGAGCTTCCACCAGGTTGAACAGTCACCTGCCGACATGCAGAGTCGATGGGCTCATAAGGTTGTCTCCATGCCCGTACTCGTCCATCCGCTCGATACAACTTGAAACGAGACTCGTTCGACCAAGCAACTTGTTTCCAGTCATCAATGGCCCAATTTTGGTGTTGATGGGTTTGGCGAGGCGTAAAGCTTTGTGTCGTGCAGTCACCATGGGTACACGAATATGCCCATATCGATTATGTTTCGTAGAATGGTTTGCACGCTGACACTTGTTGATGGCCCAGCATTGAAATCTGAAGCAATTTGCGGAAGGATTGCGCTTCTGTCCCGTTGAACGATTCTCTTCAGTCGTCGTTGGTCCCGTTCTTGCAGGATCTTTTTCCGGCAGCAGTGATCTCTGAGATTTGATATTTTACCGGATTCCTGATATTCACAGTACACTCGTGAAATGGTCTCACAGGAAAATTCCAACTTTTCGCTACCTTGTAGATGTTGTGGCCGTCGCTCGTGCTCCGACTATAATACCACATAAATCTTGATAACCTACCATGGTTGCTGCAGGAACCGATCTAACAACTGCGCCAGGCACTTGTTGTCTTATATAGGCGTTGCCGACCGCAGCGCCGTATTCTGCCTGTTTACATATCTGTGTATTTGAATACACATGCCTATACTAGTTTCTTTGGCACTTCAATGTACAATACTGGAAGAAAAATTTAATTTACTGATTGGAATAGGGAGGGATTTAAGAGGATTCATACCTCTAAATGGTAGTCAAATGAAATACAAATCAACCGAAACTTATGATATGGTCCGACGACTCTTTCATTATTCCCAGCCAAGGGACATGTTTATATATGGTGTATGCTATATATAGCGAAAAACCCAGCGGGTCTTCTTACAAATTTTAATCATGGTGGAAGTTCTTTAACAGTTTGACAGGTTTCGTGATTATCTTAACGGAAAGGCAGATGTAAACGTTTCTGGAACCAGTTTAGGCGATCATTGCGATTAAAAAACACAGGCATTGTTCCCCATAAGTGTTTGTGTCTCTCGAGTCCCTAAACTGCCATTCGCCTGGTTCGAAACAACGTAGTTTGCTTCTGTGAGCACTTGAACGTAGCAACGCGTCTTCTCCAACTTCTACGGATGACGTATTTGAATATTATCCAGCCATTGTAGCCTGTATTGTATAAATAATTTAACTTTCATAAATTTACCACAGTGCTGCTCAAGGAATGCCAACAGGAGTGTAAAATATGATTGACCATGATTTAGAATCTACAAGCTTCAATTCCCAGTAGGATTCATGGTTTCTGGGAACCATTGGCTGTCCTATATCAAATTAAGAGAGTATTCGTTTCGTCTTGTCCAACGCTTGTACGTACGTTCCGTGCAGTGGGTAATCATTCTCAGACTATACTTTTCGGCTGTGAAGACCTAAATATGCTAGTAGCGAACATCGCAAATGCAGTAATTCGTCACAGGTCGTTGGGAAGATAAAGCGCTGCAAGAGATTGGAAAAAGGCGCACATCATTTCGTTTTCTAGAAGGGTCATTGGATAGATACTTTAGGTCCATATCTGGAAGATATTTCGTACCCTCATATTTCGGCCTTGTTGGAGAACGAGACTCTCCTCCGCAGAATACAGTATAAATTTCCCTAGGAGAGATGTTGTGAAACTCATCACACTCTCTTCGTTTTTGGGTTCCAGAGGACTGTAGATAATGATGCCCAGGTTATGCCATGTTGCCTTGACTTATCGTATAGTTCCTCACAGGTGCGTAGTGAACAAAACAGGAGTTTAAGGAACGTCGGGCCAGCTTTGTGGCTGGATTTATGACTTTCTAGCAGAAAGATTTTATCTACGTATTACATTAGTGATCTCATTGGGATAAAGTCGTTAGACACAAAAGTAACTTCGGGAGTTTTTCACAGGAGCGTTATAAGCCCACGATGTGACACATAACGTTTGAAGCCCCAAGAGACTATTTGCAGATAATGCTATTGTATGTATGAAAGCTGAAACGACATGAATCTACACTGAAAGGCAGGAAGACTTGAAAACAATCGACGCACGGTTCTGCTATCGGTAGTTATTCCTCAACATGAATAGATGTAACGTATTGAGTATAAATAGCTATAAACACCTATCAGTGTTCGATTATTATTATTATTATTATCATTAGTCCTGTATCCAGGCGTGATGGTGTAAGGTTCTGCCATTAGGATAACTCCTAGCACTGCCCAAGGCACACTCGATCGTCTTTGACGGTATATTATTGCCGGCCGCTGTGGCCGAGCGGTGCTAGGAGCTTCCGTCCGGAACCGCACTGCTGCTACGGTGGCAGGTTCGAATCCTGCCTCAGGCATGGATGTGTATGATGTCCTTAGGTTAGTTAGGTTTAAGTAGTTCTAAGTGTAGGGGACTGATGACCTCAGATGTTAAGTCCCATAGTGCTTAGAGGCATTTGAACCATTTTTGGTATATTATTAGCAGAGCGATCTTTGGGGACGCACGTTCTTTTTACCCAGTGTTCGATTAAAGTAGTGACTATAAATCGCTAGTAACAGTAACAGTCGTACGATATGTAACACTAACCACCCGTTTCGACCTATTTAAAGCGGAATGAGCACATAATACTAGTTGTAGGAAAATAGGACACACCCATGAAAGGAGTGGCCTACAAAACAATCGTCATACCGATTTTTCAATACATTCGTCCGTCTGGGCCCTTATCAGGTAGAATTAATAAATGAGGTAGAAGACATTCAAAGGAAGGCGACGCCTTTTTCTGTTTGTTCGTTTAGTAAACGCAAGGACATTGCAGCTATACTCCTCAAACTCTTCTGGCAGACGCTGCAGGAGATGCCTTTTGCATCACGCATATGGTTATTGGTAAAATGATCGAGTGCGTACGTTTGAAGAAGTGATATTGAATATATTACTTCCTCCTTCGTACTCTCACGAATATAGCACGACGAAAAATCTGAGAAATTCGGACTCATACGGAGATCCACCGCCAAACATTCTTGCTAATTGACATTCGTCAATGTTGGGAAAGGTAGAGGTAGTGGAAGTATCCTCCGCTACATACAGTAAGTGGCTTGAGAATATACACCGTAAAGCCAAAGAAACTGGTACACCTGCATAATATCGTGTAGGACCCACGCGAACACGCAGAGGTGGCACAAAACCAAGTGCCATGAACTCGACTAATGTCTTAAATAGTGCTGGAGGGAATTAACATCATGAATCCTTCGGGGCTTTCCACGAATCCGTAAGAGTACGAGGGTGTGGAGATCTCTTCTGAACAGCACGCTGCAAGGCATCCAAGATATATTCAATAATGTTCATGTCTGGGCAGTTTGGTGGCCAGTGGAGGTGTTTAAACTCAGAAGAGTGTTCCTGTAGCCACTCTGTAGGAATTCTGCATGTGTGAGGTGTCGCTTAGAACTACTTATACCTAACTAACCTAAGGACATCACACACATCCATGCCCGAGGCAGGGTTCGAACCGTAGCGGTCGCGCGGTTCCAGACTGAAGTGCCTAGAACCGCTCGGCTACACTGATCGGCACTTATCTTCAGTCGTCGTGGTTCCCGTTGTTGCAGGATCTTTCCCGGCCGCAGCGATGTCGGAGATTTGATGTTTTACTGGATTCCTGATATTCACGGTACACCCGTGAAGAGGTCTTCCCTACTTCATCGCTACCTCGGAGATGCTTTGTTCCATCGCTCGTGCGCCGACTGTAACACCACATTCAAACTCACTTAAATCTTGATAATCTGTCATTGTAGCAGCAGTAACCGATCTAAATACTGCGCCAGACACTTGTTGTCTTATATAGGCGTTGACGACCTTAGCGCCGTATTCTGCCTATTTACATATCCCTGTATTTGAATACGCATAACTATACCAGTTTCTCTGGAGCTACAGTGTAGAAGTACATATAGAAATATACATCTCCGATCATACGCCTCAGTATTTAAGCGAAGAAATAATTCGTCAACAACACTTTGGCGCATGTGTGACTTTTAGAGTTAATGATGAAAGGCGTGGTAAAAATATGTTTGAGTAATGGGAAAGTAAAGAATTAAGATTACGGCACGGAGTGGCTACGCGGAAGTGCGTGGATGGCTTCGGGGAATCTGACGGCAGTGCGCAGGATTTCTGCCCCTACCAGTTACTGACATGTTTCTTTTTGTTTGCGGAGGATCTCCAATGCTGTGCTTTCCCTTGAGTGCTGGCGTAGTCTTGTTATTTTGTGCTACTCTTCCAAATAATCCCCTCCTAAGACTCCCATTTCTGGTTTCACTACCGCGTACTGGAGTTAACCGATCCACTCCATCGCAGGAATCGGATGAACACCTAGAGCAGGACATATGCAACATGTATCTCAGGAAAATAACGCGTGGTTAGTTACATGTTCCATAGACCATTTGAACGATTGTTCAATCGAAATGATGTGGGACCAGTCTATCTGCTGCATTTCATCGCTGTACCTTCACTTGCAGGACGCAAACTAAGCACTAGAGTTGCAGTCCTTACGGGTATGATTATGTAATGCACGTACAAACTGTGGTATGTTTCTGAAACGTCTGATAACACTTTTACAGATTAAGTACGCAATAGCCATTTATTCTAAGATACAGCTTTCTCTAAGTTTTGATTAGCAGTTCGTTGACTGTCTAAGTGCCAGACGAAACTCGCAAGAGTTTCATGCGAGCATTTGACGTCGATAACCGGTCAAGTTTCATAATTTTCTGTGCCCTCTGACAGTGCTTTATGTAAGTGAGAAACGACAACTTGTGCAATGAACTGGATTCCACGTTAAATGATAGGTGAAGCTGTAACTGACAGGGCAACTAATTTCACAGTTCGGAGCGTACTCAGTATTCATTGCAATTCATGGATCTAAATTTTACACAGAAGAGGGCAATTTTACTCAGGACAACTTTCAGGATACATATTTACATGCAATTCGAATTTAAAAAAGAGAGTAGAAGGCCTACAACATAAAACGTCTCACAGGTAGAGAAGCAAATTTTAAATCGAATCTAAAATCATATCTCCTGGTCAACTCATTTTATACCAGAGACGAATTTTAACTTAAAAACTGGTGTCATATAACTGGAGTCATATAACTTTCTTGGCAAATGCCTTTTCGAAATTGATGTCTGAAATACTCCTCTGTGATACAGACAAGAGGGAGATGGGGTCAGTAATTAAATCACTGAATACTAAAGACTCTCATGGTTATGATGGAGTGCCTAGCAGAATATTAAAGTACTGTGCCGAACATGTTAGCCCTGTATTTAGCCATATTTGTACTTTTTACTTTAGGAATGGTCAATTTCATGAACGATTAAAGTACTCAGTAATAAAGGCGCTTTATAAAAAGGGAGAAAGGGATATTGCAGATAATTTTAGACCTATTGCTGTGCCATCAAGGTTTGCTAAAGTTATTGGAAAGGCTGTGTATGTAAGGATAATTGATCATTTTATATCACAGGATTTGCTATCAAATGTACAGTTCGGCTTTAGAAACCGTTTAACAACTGAAAATGCTATTTTCTCTTTTCTCTGTGAGGTACTAGATGGGTTAAACATAAGGTTTCGAACGATAGGCATATTCTTTTATTTAACTACGGAATTTGATTGTATTGGTCACAAAATATTGCTCCAGACAGAAGTTGGACCATCACGGAATATGGGGAGTAGCTTACAATTGGGTCATCTCTTACTTTAGCAACAGACACAGCAAAAGCTCATTATTCACAATGTTGAGAATGGTTGTGATGTGGGGTCTGAATAGGGCACGGTCAAGTGTGGAAGGGGGGGGGGGGGTTGCCCAGGGATCAGTGTTAGGCCAATCCTGTTTCTTATTTGTATAAATGACATGCCATCTAGTATTACAGGTAACTCTAAAATATTTCTGTTTGCTAATGACATTAGCTTGGTAGTAAAAGATGTTGTGTGCAACATTGGCTCGATTTCAAATAGTGCAGTTCATGATCTAAGTTCATGACTTGTAGATAATAAACTAAAGCTAAATCACAATAAGACTCAGTTTTTACAGTTTCTAACACACGATTCAACGAATCCTGACGTTTCAATTTCACAGAATGGGCATATGATTAGTGAAACTCAACAGTTCAGATTTTTAGGTGTTCAGGTAGACAGTAAACTGTCGCGGAAAGCCCACGTTCAGGATCTTGTTCAAAGACTTAATGCTGCCATTTTTACCATTTGAACGGTATCTGAAGTGAGTGATCGTTCGACATGAAAAGTAGTCTACTTTGCTTATTTTCATTCACTTAAGTCGTATGGTGTTATATTTTGGGGTAACTCTTCCAATTCTAAAAGGATATTTTTGGTTCAGAAACGGGGACGGTTCGGGCAATAAGTGGTGTAAGTTTGCGAACCTCTTGTCCATTCCTGTTCACGAGTCTGGGTATTTTGACATTGGCCTCTCAATATATACATTACTTACTGTCATTTCTTGTTAATAATATTAGCTTATTCCCAAGAATAAGCTGTTTTCACTCAGTTAATACTTGGCAGAAATCAAACCTTGTGCAGAAAAGTGCGCAGTATACTGCTGCATCCATTTTCAATAAGCTACCACTCGAATTCAAAACTCTTATCATTAATCCACGCGCTTTCAAATCGAAACTGAGGAATTTCCTCACGGGTCACTCATTCTATTCTATCCAGGAATTCCTTGAAAAATGAAGATGATTCTAGTTGTATTGTTGATTGCGTTTACTTAAACTTATGGACTGACTTTTTTCGGGTTCATAAACATTTTTTTTTGTCTGTTATTACTTTTATATTGTAATTTCATATCCTGACACATTCCATGAGCTTGGAGATTTGCTCCTCAATTTGGTCCTACGGAACTTGACGTGTAAATAAATAAATGAATAGTTGAAATTTTAAATCCAGATCCGGACCATAGCCAACAAGTGCGACTCCAGAAAATGCAGAAAACGAGAGCAGATGGGGGCCAAGCCTACACACCGAGCGAGGTGGCGTAGTGGTTAGCACAATGGACTCGTATTCGGGAGGACGACGGTTCAAACCCGCGTCCGGCCATCCTGATTTAAGTTTTCCGGGATTTCCCTAAATCGCTTCAGGCAAATGCCGGGATGGTTCCTTTGATAGGGCACGGTCGACTTCCTTCCTCATCCTTCCGTAACCCGATGAGGCCTATGACCTCGCTGTTCGGTCCCCTCCCGTAGATCACCTAATCAGTTTTGTTCTAAAGCATGATGAGGTCAGAGATGACCTGTTGACCGATATGTGCAAAACAGAAGACGCAATGGGTCTCGTCGTAGATAGCAAAATTGGTAGTAAGATTTTGTCTCTCCTTAGCAGTAAGATTTATTGAATTTCCTTTGATCATTCTGCTTCCAAAACACTGTACATATGACCTTTTGGGAATCGATTATTCTGTTAGTTGATCACTCCCGCAGTCAGTACTGCGGAACAATGATAAGTAAATCAAAGTCAGTAGTAGAATAATGCCTTAAGTCTTGGAACTGACAAGCCTCGGCAATCATTTTGTGGGTGTGAGTATCTATTATATAGGGTGTTACAAAAAGGTACGGCCAAACTTTCAGGAAACATTCCTCAAACACAAAGAAAGAAAATATGTTATGTGGACATGTGTCCGGAAACGCTTACTTTCCATGTTAGAGCTCATTTTATTACTTCTCTTCAAATCACATTCATCATGGAATGGAAACACACAGCAACAAAACGTACCAGCGTGACTTCAAACACTTTGGACAGGAAATGTTCAAAATGTCCTCCGTTAGCGAAGATACATGCATCCACCCTCCGTCGCATGGAATCCCTGATGCGCTGATGCAGCCCTGGAGAATGGCGTATTGTATCACAGCCGTCCACAATACGAGCACGAAGAGTCTCTACATTTGGTACCGGGGTTGAGTAGACAAGAGCTTTCAAATGCCCCCATAAATGAAAGTCAAGAGGGTTGAGGTCAGGAGAGCGTGGAGGCCATGGAATTGGTCCGCGCCTCTACCAATCCATCGGTCACCGAATCTGTTGTTGAGAAACGTACGAACACTTCATCTACATCTACATCTACATTTATACTCCGCAAGCCACCCAACGGTGTGTGGCGGAGGGCACTTTACGTGCCACTGTCATTATCTCCCTTTCCTGTTCCAGTCGCGTATGGTTCGCGGGAAGAACGACTGTCTGAAAGCCTCTGTGCGCGCTCTAATCTCTCTAATTTTACATTCGTGATCTCCTCGGGAGGTATAAGTAGGGGGAAGCAATATATTCGATACCTCATCCAGAAACGCACCCTCTCGAAACCTGGCGAGCAAGCTACACCGCGATGCAGAGCGCCTCTCTTGCAGAGTCTGCCACTTGAGTTTGTTAAACATCTCCGTAACGCTATCACGGTTACCAAATAACCCTGTGACGAAACGACTGAAATGTGCAGGAGCTCCATCGTGCATGAACCACATGTTGTGTCGTACTTGTAAAGGCACATGTTCTAGCAGCACAGGTAGAGTATCCCGTATGAAATCATGATAACGTGCTCCATTGAGCGTAGGTGGAAGAACATGGGGCCCAATCAAGACATCGCCAACAATGCCTGCCCAAACGTTCACAGAAAATCTGTGTTGATGACGTGATTGCACAATTGCGTGCGGATTCTCGTCAGCCCACACATGCTGATTGTGAAAATTTACAATTTGATCACGTTGCAATGAAGCCTCATCCGTAAAGAGAACATTTGCACGGAAATGAGGATTGACGCATTGTTGGATGAACCATTCGCAGAAGTGTACCCGTGGAGGCCAATCAGCTGCTGATAGTGCCTGCACACGCTGTACATGGTACGGAAACAACTGGTTCTCCCGTAGCACTCTCCATACAGTGACGTGGTCAAAGTTATCTTGTACAGCAGCAACTTCTCTGACGCTGACATTACGGTTATCGTCAACTGCACGAAGAATTGCATCGTCCATTGCAGGTGTCCTCGTCGTTCTAGGTCTTCCCCAGTCGCGAGTCATAGGCTAGAATGTTCCGTGCTCCCTAAGACGCCGATCAATTGCTTCGAACGTCTTCCTGTCGGGACACCTTCGTTCTGGAATACTGTCTCGATACAAACGTACCGTGCCACGGCTATTGCCCCGTGCTAATCCATACATCAAATGGGCATCTGCCAACTCCGCATTTGTAAACATTCCACGGACTGCAAAACCACGTTCTTGATGAACACTAACCTGTTGATGCTACGTACCGATGTGCTTGATGCTAGTACTGTAGAGCAATGAGTCACCTATCAACACAAGCACCGAAGTCAACATTACCTTCCTTCAATGGGGCCAACTGGCGGTGAATCGAGGAAGTACAGTACATACTGACGAAACTAAAATGAGCTCTAACATGGAAATTAAGCGTTTCCGGACACATGTCCACATAACATATTTTCTTTATTTGTGTGTGAGGAATGTTTCCTGAAAGTTTGGCCGTACCTTTTTGTAACGTCCTGTATATGAGTACGTCTTCCTGTCTCGCAATTGCATGGCGTGCTCATCCCATATTGCATGAATATGATGTCTGTTGTACGAATGTTCGAGATAATGAAGTGTAGCTACAATCTACAAGAACTCGTAGAGGATACTGACGAAACATGTTTATTTCTCTTTCAGGATCGTCAAGTAAACAACGCCTAAGATAACAAAACGTGACATATCATTCCTCTAAAAATATGTTGTACCCACCGTGCCTCACCTCATTTTCGTTTGGAGCCTGGTCCACACGTTGTATGAAACATATTTTTTTCCTTTATGGGATGGAAAATTGTTCTTTTGGTAAACCATTAGTTTCTGACACATCCTTTAGAATTTTCAGGGGTGTTGTTAATCGTATTGTGACGTGAGACGTGACTATATGGGTGTGTCATGAGGAGGAATCATGGATTTTATGTTCTGCGTGGTCACTGAGCACATTTCAGGCGATGTTATGAGGTTTCTGGCCTACCTCCAGCTACGAAATGTTACACAGCAGAAATGTATTACGGACAAAAGTAAAATTATCTCAATGTCCCCTTCAGATATCACCAAGTCAGGGCAAGCCAGGCAAATGCTCCACGTCGCTATCAAACCTACAAAGAGACAGAAAGCTGACATTGTGGAAAGCAGAACAAACTGGGAAGAAATTGCCTCAGCTCAAGCGAGTGAAAAGCTTGAGTCGTAAGCAACATGATGTCAACCAGCAGAAGACATCACATCTTTGTAACAGCACAGCATGATTTCGTAAGAGTGAGTAAACGTTTCACGAGAACACCTATCAGCCAGCTTATATGGCGAAAAAGTAGAAGACTGAAGCCCTAAACGCCATTCCTACGAGATAGAGGGGAGGTGAAGATCACCTATGAACTCGGAACAGTAGGGCACATTCGGTCATCGCCGGCCCGACATAACGTCATTATCTCAAACCAGTAGTAATAAATACACAGCCTTCCGAGGCTGAATCTTTACGTTGTAGTACACCAGCTACGAGACCAAACCTGTGATGCACTGCCACAGCTGGCCAAAGTAACTTCCGCCTCCGAGCCTGTCACCTGTGTGGTCTACCATACCCGGTTGCTATGATTATTGATATCCCCAGCCTTCCCGGGTGCAACAGCTGTGCTGTGGACCATGCAGAGCTGCAGAGAGATTACCCGAGCAAACCACCTTCGATGCCAAAGAGAGTGCTCCCGTAATTCGCCACCTCCGTCCTGGTTACCCAAAAGAACCGGACGGGCAGCGCCTGCCTGCCTCCCTCCCGACACAGTGATTACGTCAGCAGAACGCTGGTGATGACGTCTGTCGGAGTTTGCTTACACAGCGTCAGCAACCCACGAGACCACGCGCTGCCCCGCCCCTGCTCTGGGTGTCAACACAGAGAATATGCAACTGTAAACTTTAATGATTAAATTCTTGTCCCGCTAATATTGTATCATTAGCTTCTAGCATGCCGACTGAGCTGCTCCATCACACTTCACATTCCGTCATCCCGACAAGAGTAGAGGTTTCAACCTAGACCCCTACAAAATTATGCCCTGTTTTACTTGTCGAGATGTTTAGAGCTTTTGCTAACAGAAGTCTGAGAGATGTAGACCACATTTATATAGGAACTATGTTTTCGTGCTCTTTCTGTTCATTGCACCCACCTAATATGGACAGACTGAAACGTCCCCTTTGAAATATTAATGAATTACTGTGCTGGTAAACCCCTTACGTTATCTGATTTTCAAACAGCTGAGCAGAACTGAACGTACTCAGACATTTCGCTCTTTACTTATTCTGATCAACACTAAACTAACAAACAATATTTTTAGCGCAACGCAGTCTGACTATCAGAAATCCCAACAAAAGGATGGCCCTGACTAACGATAAGCTATACCTTTCATGAATCACTTACCTCACTTACCTCACAAAAATCTTCGTTACTCGAACTACTGCAATACAGTGAGCGCCAATACTGCCAGCTAAATAAAATATTCTAATTACTGAAGGCGCTAACTAGAGATAGGCATAGTCAGCAAATGAAAGATTTTGTAGAGAACAAACAATGTATTTACCTTAATAGTGTTCAAAAGTCATAATATTATATCAGTTCATGACATCCAGTCTTACAAATTTACTGTCTCTGATGGTCACACGTCCAGATCATCCGGTCTCAAAACTCCGCCATCTCTCTCCCCACATCCACCACTGCTGGCGTCTCACCTCCAACTGCGCAACGCTACGCGCTGTTCACATCCAGCTGCCCAGCACTACAATGACGAATATTCCAACAATACCAACCAGCCATAGACCGCACACAGCATGGCCAGTGGTTTTCATACAGAGCGCTAGGTGACGTTACCAACATAAAAACCTAAACAGCCTACTTACATAGCCCCCATGCTCCCCACAAAAAATTTTAGCTGGCATATGTAACGTCCCCTTTGAAATATTAATGAATTACTGTGCTAGTAAACCCCTTACGTTATCTGATTTTCAAACAGATGAGCAGAACTGAACGTACTCAGACATTTCGCTCTTTATTTATTCTGATCAACACTAAACTAACAAACAATAGTTTTAACGCAACGCAATCTAACTTTCAAAAATCCCTACAAAAGAATGGCCCTGACTGACAATAACCTATACCTTTCATGAATCACTTACCTCACAAAAATCTTCGTTACTCGAACTACTGCAATACAGCGAGCGCCAATACTGTCAGCTAAATAAAAGATTCTAACTACTGAAGGCACTAACTACTGATAGGCATACTTAACAAATGAAAGATTTTGATAAAAAACAAACAATGTATTTACCTTAATAGTGTTCAAAAGTCATAATATATATATCAGCTCATGACATCCAGTCTTACAAATTTACTGTCTCTGATGGACACACGTCCAGATCATCCGGTCTCAAAACTCCGCCGTCTCTCATCCCACATCCCCCACTGCTGGAGGCTCACTGTCAACTGCGCAACACTATGCGCTGTTCACATCCAACTGCCCAACACTACAATGGCGAATATTCCATCAATGCCAACCAGCCACAGACTGCACACAGCACAGCCAGTGATTTTCATACAGAGCGCTAGGTGACGTTACCAACATAAAAACCTAAACAGCCTACTTACAAGACCTATGATAGTGCATTGGAAAATTGTTAAAACTATGATTCTTGGGGGTAATGAGATTTGTTTCATATGATTAACGAGATTGTCTGTGTCAGAGTCTACACTCATATTTTGCTATGAAAACCATGTTTCGATTTTTCTTGAATCGTGGTTAACTAAATTAACAATATAAGTCAAGCTAAAGTCACGCTAAATAAATTTTTCACTATTACACGGTGACATTGGTTCTAATGTTCACTCATGGGGAAGACTTAATGCCAGGATTATCGTGTGCCGTTGTGACGTGTACAGTTGCAAAACTTGCTACTTAAATTTTTCGTCTGTTACAGAAGCAGATGGACCACGGGGCAGACGCGAGAAGAGCCTCACACAGAAGATAGAGCGAAAGAACTTTCCCCTTTGGAAGACGCTGGCCAATGGCCGCCTCACGTGCTAAGTCACAAAGGAACCTCACGCAGGTACCTGTTGTCATCGCCGTGTTGGCCAGCAGAATACAAATATCGACAAATACAAGCTGTCGGCAAACTTTAAGCCTCAGAGGCAGGTATGCTTTCGTAGAAGCATAGTTTTTCACAATAAAACGATGTAACGGATGTGTCTCAGAAGGGGAAAAGTATTACTCATATTCTGCATCATATCCCACATAAAACAATCCATTTGCTGGATAATAATTTTATGTACAAACATAATAAGTTAATTTTTGAAAACTTGAGAACCACAAGAACTGTAAATAATTTTTCATCTGGTGATGCTGCATACGCTCAAAGCTACTAGATAACAGTATTTTTAATATGAATCGTGAATTTGTAAAACGACCAATTACACATAAACAACAGAAAACTGTTTCATTATCTTAATGAAGCGAATACGAAATTATTGTATGAAATTATGTGTACAAGTAAATTACATAAAACTTTCATTTAAAAACAAGACCTTGTACCCTCCTCATGTTCAAGTTTTATTTTAAAAGAGCAGAACGTACGTCATTTTTACAATTAACCGCATTTGTGCTTCTTATATAATAATATGTAAACACGTGGCACGTATTTCTTTTACTGAAAAACACAGTCATACACAGAATCGTAAATCATCAGGGGAAGCAAACATACAGATAAAACTTTCTGAACTGAGATTACAATTTTACCCATTTATCTTTGTTTCCGAAGCTGCACTTTTTTGATAAAACGCTTTAGATTCGTCATTGACGAGCATTTACTTAAGCATTTTTCGTATATCTTTAAATTGTTTTTCATTGATTGGACACACACCATGTGGCTAAGTATGATTCGTAGTTCCGGGATATGTACTAGGAATGGTTTTTTCACAATTATACCAATATATTCTCCAGAAAAGCAGAATTTCGTGAATGTTGAAACTGTGAACAATATCTTTTGACATATAGAAACTTCTTTAACAGAAGTCTCTAATGGAATTAGCATTTCTTTTGTAATGATGATGCCACCTATTGTTGTAATCATGCACATCCTAACTTTCAACGATAGTAACAGTAAAATTTCCTTTAGCACTAGAGCTAACTATGCATTCACACACGTCCTTCAATGTGTAGAATCTGTCCACACGTAGCAGTCTTCTTTTCGCTACTGTAATGTCCCTAGCTGATGTCAGATGGTGTCCTCTGATAGGAAAAAGAAGTATTGTGTTCAAAAATGCGTGTAAGCACTTACAGTCATTAAAAAATTGATGAAACTGTTTTTATGAACTGAACAGCTAGCACAAAACAACATAGTTCTTTAATACTAGATGAAAAATGGTTATTTAAAATTATGGAGCAAAAAACTGCATATCTCATTTGGACTTTTTTAAGAGATCGCCTCGTGGTAAATACAGAAAGATACTGAGTTAGTTTCCATATTATGAATAGAGAAAAATGGGCCAGTCGGTTGACGATAATAATACGTGTCCTGAACTGGTATCTTAGGCAATCATACATTTTGAATGTAGTCAAACGTTAAAGCAAGAAAATCCCCTCTCTCAGTGCATAACTTGGTTGCATCTTCGTGTTTGTATAACGTATTGCTATGACGTTTCTGTTCCAAGAGCTCTGCTGCAGCCAGGTGTTTCTTGGTTTTCAACAACGCCAATACACAAAGCGTCGATATTAGACGACATTTTTATTAACAACTTACGTATCGCTGTTCTATCTCACCAACAAAAGTAATATAGACGTTTTACCAATTTAAAGCTATAAATGAATCTATTAGTAACAATCATTAACTAACAAGCAAAACAGCTTAAGCAGCCAACTAAGGTTGTTTTGCCTGTACCTGTAAATAGGAAGATTGTGTTACTGGAAATAATGTATAGAAGATATGGAATAAAATCATTTTGGTTTGAACACTGAGACTTGGGCTTCTGAACATTGCTCTGCCCATAACTCAAAACCATGACAATATGAACTTACGTCGTTTTGCAAATCTGGTCCACTGAGGTGGCACTTGATTTCATTTTGAGATTACTTCATTTATTTTCTCATTTTTCACTCAGCTTAATGTGTAATACAAGTTGTAAACGTAACAAATACTAGAGCAGCTGATGTTAGTTGATAGATTCTCATGAACCATCATGTTCATAACATGCCTTTCTGATGCAAGTTTACTGGAGATATGTCTTCCTAATGTCACATTTATGCAAACAAGCGATATTATTACAGCATACATTATTTTGCGACATCTGATAACTTTTTTGAAGAAAAGTAGTTCAAAGTCGAATTTCTCTAGCATTTTGAGCAAAATATTTAACCACTTTTTTTAAGGGTGTTATGGTAATCAGTAGTATAACTTTGAGACTGGTCAGCACTGGTCCATGAAAGAGGCATATTACACACAGATTTTGCATAATGTAGCAAAAATGTTTGATACATGAAGTCGATCAAGACTACGTCCCTGGTAGGAACATGCTGCCTCTGTGAACACAGGCTAAAATATACGTTGTGATTATTTGATTTATATTATGTGGAATGGAGAGATTCCTGGGATCATGTTTTGATATTACTAACACATATTATCTAATACAAGCTTGAGGTACCAAAATCTATCCTCACATCATGATGTTATTATAAATCAGAAGGATAATATTACACCTAGCCATTTTTCTATACCCTGATAGGAGACTGTCGTAAGTACTTTTCTGGTTCAGATGGTTGTTTGAGTGAATTTCTGGGATGTATAAACCAGATGATGAACGAATATTGCAATTTTGGGATTTTTTCTTTTCCGATAAAGGTATGAAGGGTGATATTACATGACTGTCACATATCGCTATTTAATATTTTCACTTTTCTGCTTCTATTTAGTGGTTATTTTATTCATGTGTATGTTTTATAGGGTCGAAAGTTTGCATTTTGCTCACTGGGAAGGTGCAGCCCTGTAGTTCTTGTTTGACAGCAGAAGGTGGTCAGTGAGTCTCATTTGGAGGGTTGAGCACCTCAGAGGAGTTGAGCAGTTTGGGAGAAGTGGAAGTGAGGCGTGGCCCCCTTCATACTGCTGTTGGCAAGAGTCGACGCCTGTCCCGCTCAGGGCAGAGACTGCCATGCTGCCCATCCAAAGAGAATGATAGAGCATTACATTTTTTTATTTTCGTTATGGACATCAAAGGACGGTATGCTGTGACGCTGCCCAAACAATGTGAAAAAGTCAACCGCTTTCGCTCCAAATCTTTTAATTGCCTCAGCAATTTCCAGTGACCCCCAAGGTACTGACTTTCGCCAGGGGCACCCTGAGGAACAAGGGATCGCAGGTTCCGCCACAGAAACTATATTTCCAGTGACCAGCTCAACCACCACATCGATGGTACCATGTAGGAGAGATTCAAAGGTGACAGCAGAGGTGAAAGCTTCCCAGTCTGCCTTGTTTAAAGCCCATCTGGGTAGGTGTCCGTGGGCATGACGCTGGGAGAGTGACAGGAAGATGGGGAAGTGGTCACTACCACACAAGTCATCATGGGCTCTCCATTGGACAGATGGGAGAAGTCCTGGCCTGCAAAGTGATAAATCAATGGCCGAGTAACTACCATGAGCCACACTGAAATGTGTGGCGGTCCCAGTATTCAGGAGGCAGAGGTCGAGCTGAGACAGTAAATTTTCGATATCTCTACCCGGCCAGTAAGCACAGTGCCACCACATATGGGGTTATGGGCGCTAAAATCTCCCAAAAGTAGGAAAGGTTCCGGCAGTTGATGAATCAGTGCAGCCAATACGTTCAGGGGTACTGCACCATCTGGAGGGAGATATACGTTGCAGACAGTTATTTCCTGCGTCGTCTGCATCCTGACAGCCTCAGCTTGAAGAGGAGTTCGAAGGGGTACAGGTTCACTACATACCTAGTTCAGGATATAGACGAAAACTCCACCTGACACTCTATTGTATTTGCTACGGTTCTTGTAATATCCCCTACAGCCACGGAGGGCAGGGGTACGCATTGCTGGGAGCGAAGTGTCCTGGAGGGCAATCCAGAAAGCAGGTATAAACCTTAACAGTTTCCATAGCTCAGACAGGCGGTGGAAAAAGACGCTGGGAAGACATGAAGTGCGCAAGGAGGTAGGTTACGCGTCAGGGTCACCTTCTGCCACCGATTGAGTACTTATATCCATTCCCATTGCGGATGAGGCATCAGTGAGATCCAGGTCCTCGGGGGACACTAAAATCTCCACCTCATCCTCAGAGGCAGAATTGGTAGAAGGTGGCAGTGTTGGGGCCACCAGAGGGTCCTGTTTCCTTGCTGAGAGTACTCTCCAAAGCAGCTTCAGGCACGGAGAGAGACTGTAGAGCTCTTTGACCAGCCGCTTTTGGCTCCTTTAGCCACTGTCGAGTGTCCACTGTGGTATTAGTGGAGACCTCGGGAGAGAGGGTCCCAAGGGACCCCTTGTGCATGAGAGGAGCCGGAGGAGGCTGTTGCTTCTCTGACTGGGGGAAGGGACTAATGTCCCCTGTGTCTTGGGAGACCTCGCTCCCAAAGTAGGTAGTTTGGGAGCAACAGAAGGAGACTTTTCCCCTACCACCAAGGGAGCAGATGTATTCCGGCGGCCTGGGAGGCCCACTGTTCGTGGCACAGAGTGTGTTACGACTGTTACTTGTGATTGCGATGGTAAAGTAGCTGTAGCATACGTGGACATCAACCGAATGGGGTGTAATCGTTCAAATTTACGTTTAGCCTCTTGGTACGTCAACCAGTTCAGGGTCTTATACTCCATGATCTTCCGCTTCTTTTGGAGTATTGGGCAGTCCGTCGAGCAGGGGGAGTGGTGCTCTTCACAGTTGATACAAATGGGAGGAGACGCACATGGACTATCTGGATGCAGTGGACGTCCACAGTATCGACATGTGGCGCTGGAAGTGCAGCGGGAAGACATGTGCCTGAATTTCCAGCACTTAAAGCACCTCATAGGGGGAGAGACGTATGGTTTAACGTCACAGCGGTAAATCATCACCTTGACCGTTTCAGGCAATGAATCACCCTCAAAGGCCAAGATGAAGGCACCAGTATCAATCCTGTTGTCTTTGGGTCCCCTGTAAACGCGCCGGATGGAATGAACACCCCGCTGTTCGAGACTGGAGCGGAGCTCGTCGTCAGACTGCAAGAGGAAGTCGCCATAGAAAATAATCCCCTGAACCATTTTGAAGCTTTTATGGGGAATGATGGGAACAGGAATATCACCTAACCGGTCACAGGCTAGTAACACCCAGGATTGGGCTGTGGATGCTGTCTGAATCAAGGCTGCACCGTTTCTCATCTTGTACAGAGATTTCCCCAATCTTATCCTCAAGATGTTCAACAAAAAAATGCGGCTTTGTAAGTAGAAAGGAGTCCCAATCCATTCTGCTACACACTCAACACCTAGGCGAATATGGCTCTCTTTTTTATGTAGCCCTACGTTCCTCCCATGGTGTAGTGATGGAGGGAAACGATTTAGGGTCATACCTGCCGGCATTATACTCGATCTTACCCTTCTGTAGACTGCTGGCGCTGTACGGTCACCAGCAAGAGATGACTTAGTCCGCTTCATTGCGGGTCATCCATCCTGATGCCACCCTCTCCGACCAGGGACTCTCCCCATGGGCGCTACCCAGTCACAGCAAAGGCCACCTGGCACGATGGCCGTTCCCGGGAGTCCTGATGCCCCAGGAGGACGGGCATCCACTCCTTGGCATATGTAGGGAGTTTACAGCTCAGGCATCAGCAGTGCGATCCCTGTGTTGTCAGGGGGCTATCACCAAATCGGTAAATGACGGGCCCACCACAATGGACTGGCTACAGTACTGAATACTGGACGCAGAGAAATCCAATATTGTCATGGGGGCGAAAGAGGACAGGAGACAACGGAAGAAGGTGACATACCTCGGAAAGTGTCCTCGCGCAAACAGTTGAATTGCAGGTGGAGATGCAAAGCCATGACGACAAGAGATTCAGGAGATCCAATCTAAGAGCACTATGGATAACTCGTGCACCACGTAAGGCGTCCTTCTTCATATGGCCCGTACTTTTGTAGAATTTGGAAAGTGGCAGGTCAAACCATAGAATGGGACCTGAACTTACTGGGCCGAAAAGTGTGAGACTCCTTTTAGTCGCCTCTTACGATAGGCAGGAATCCCTCTGGCCTATTTAAACCCCAGACCACGCAGGGGGTGAAGAAAGAGAGTAGAATAGAACAAAGCATACACTAGCGGCAGTTACACGCTGCAGCCCAAGCATTGAGTGGACCGGGCGTCTGGGTGCCACATTCTGGTTGTTTTTCATATAATGAACCCTGCGCAATATGGGGTTCAGGTCTACATTTAAGGATGTTGTGTAATCTACTGTGGAGAATAACTGTCTTCTAGTTTCAGGGAGTCAGGTGTCAGTGCTTGAAAATATGTATGTGAGGCTTGTGAGATGGAGAAGCAATGTCCAGTATTTAAAATGTATGGGATGAGCGTGGCGGTGCTGTAAGTGGCAGAATTATAGAAATGAAAGAACAAGTTAGGGTTGCTTGTGAATAGCACTCACACCTGTTCAGCACAAAATTTTTGGTTCTTCATAATCTCACTGTGAAAGTCACTGTAGAACTTGATTTCTTAAAACTGTATAAAGTAATCTTGTATTGCGTGGAAAGGTTTGTCCTAGTGAAGATTTATGATTAAAAGGTCAAGATAAAATTTAAAGATGGTTCTGAGAAATAAGGTGAAGAGAGATTCGGTGCGTTAGTACTCTTGCTCACCAATGATGACGATCCCATTATGTCAGATTTGGAAGATCAACTTCAAATGAGCGTTATGGAGACGGAAGAAATACCGTGTGCTGTCATGGGCAGTGAGAATTATGAAAATGAACGATAGAGAAATATGAGCAGTGACAAATTAGAATCTGGGGAGGAAGGAGATTGTGTACTTGATCAACCATCAGTCTCTGTGGCTGACGTAACAGCGACCCCTGTAGCTTATGTGAGCGATTGAGATAATTAAGGTTACTTCAAAGATGATAGTGAGACTGGTCACCAGTGCCTTGGAGTCTGAAGATACCGAATAGGTTGGGTGCAATATTATTCAAGTTTGCAGTCCTAATTTTATCTTCATCCGCGGGAATTGTTTGCTACTCTGTTGACTGCACTGCTTAAGATGAGAGGAGTGATTCGTACAATGACAAGATCAGATCGGAAAACCAAAAAAAATTATGGTGAGGAAGTCTGGCGCTACTATTCATGGAGATGCGGAGAAAAGAGATGCTTTTTATGAAGAACAAGATAGTGATGGTGAAGAAGACCTTTGGGGTAAGCTGAAGAAAGAAAAATGTTCAAATGTATGTGAAATCTTATGGGACTTAACTGCTAAGGTCATCAGTCCCTAAGCTTACACATTACTTAACCTAAATTAGCCTAAGGACAAACACACACACCCATGCCCGAAGGAGGACTCGAACCTCCGCCGGGATCAGCCGCACAGTCCATGAGCTGAAGAAAGATCAGGGTTGGTGAGTGTTGCAGATCGCTGGTGCTAGGAAGTGTACAGATTGATAGTGTTGTAGGGAATAGTGTTTATCGTGTATGTAGATTTTCTCTTTATGTTAGACTATTTAATTTTGTCGAACAGGCATTAATGATAATTTGAACAGGAAACGAAACAGGTACTGCTTCAACCGCCTTAATGAATAGGAGAGATAAGAAAAATGATTGTCAGAATCGATTCGAAACGCTGATGGTACAAAACTCTTTTAAAACCGCAGAGCTACTCAAAGAAGTGTAAATATTTTATCAGTAATTTTTTTTATATCTATTATGGTCTGATACATAATAACGTTGTCGAACTTTAAACCCCATGAATGCGTAAGTCAAAAGGCAAACAACATGCCATGAGCATCAAGAAGTTCAAAGAGTAAGAGTTGCATCAGTGTTCAGAGACACCGCTGCCTATCTCGCTGTTGTAGTAATGAATGAATAATGTGTTTAAAATGAAATGTGTGTATTCCTGTCAATATTTGAATATTAGCATGATTTTATTTTGATAATTTCTGTGTGCTGCACTCTACGGTTGTAGTAAGATCAATTTCTGGATACCGTGTGGTCGACACCTCAAAGAGAAGTGTTATATACCTCTGAACAGTCTGTGGACCAGATGATGAGATGTGTAATATGAAAATATGTTTACTGATGTTGTTGACAACAAGGAACTCCATTCACACCAAATGCCAGTGAATATCAATTTTCACATTCTCTGCATTTCTTGAGAGCGAATAGATCCTGTAACCCGTAATAATTCCTTATTTGTGATTATGATAGCAGAGAACTTTCTAATAAACATGAATTTATGTGGACTATTGTTTCATTTCCTAGTTATATGATGTCCCTGTTTGTTATCTTTCATGAGGTGCAACAACGATGTCTCTCATTTTCTAGGACCACCTCTGTCCTATAAGTTATCCTTTGTGGAATATCTTGTGTTAAGTACATATGGGCCCATGGGGAGCCATCTGACTGTCGGCCAGTCCAGCCGATACGGATCATTCTCACATCGACATGGGTATGTCCAAAGCTCAGCTGTACCATCACATTCGCAGAGTTTGCTCAGAAAAGAGTTGAGAATGGCTTGCACTCACTGATAGCAGTAAATTCCTATAAGGTGTGAAACAGACTCTCTGATAAGGCGTGACACTCGTCTCCAGTCCATATCGGGTAGTATCTCTTTACGGGCACTGCTCTTAACGCCGCATTGCGCTGTTGCAAGTGGAACAGCATTCCTCGTTTATACAGTAACAAAATGAGCCACGGGCACCTGCAAAGACGTAAGCCCCTTTCTGCAATTCTGTCGCTTCTACACGTCGACTCATATAACTGTGCTAACTCCATACAATTGACTGGCACATCCTCACCCCATCAGTGAGATGACTTAATCGGTTGTGGAAGGGTTTTTGACCGCCTCCTACCAGCTCTACACTGTCCACACAAGAGTCCACTTTGAAGAGTGTAACTAATGTTTTGTATGGTGAACAAAGATAATGTTCCCAATGTGTCGGCAGTGGAGGTGGCCTATAAACACATGCAGACATCTACAAAAAGATAACACATTAATACATTTATTTACGCTATTTACAGCTACTTGAGTTATAAATAACTTGGAACGCAGCAGGTTTTTTCCGTGGTACTGAGTTACACACAATGACAGTACTGTTCTTGATAGAAACACATAGTCTTGAATGCTCACACAGTTATGGCTGAGTGCACCAAATTCGATTAAAAGTTAACCACAGTACGGTCAGCATTTAGCCCTGTTCAACGCAAAATTGAGGTGCACCGACCTCGATCAAAATAAAACGAGGGAGCCGACCGCAGTTGAATTTCGCCGTGGCTGAGGTCTGGTTGTCACGAGATTCCCAGGATTTCATAGGTGTGCGGTTTTAAGACAGCGGCGTGTTTCGATGTACTGAGATAGACTCAACATATCGTATACAGTACCCTATACGTAAGATAAACCTGAAAAGTTTATTAGTTTATGAATCAAATTTATCAAGAGTAGAATTAAATATGATCACACTCCCCGCTTTTCCCTAACAAGGAGACCACACGACAATCGATTTCTAATTTTTTTATATGTATGGTACGTGAGGTTCAAATCCAAACTATACTTGTGCCAAAGCTTGCGACTCACAAGAATTCTCGAGAAAATCGACTTCTAAGTTTCCCGACCCTGTTTAATATACTGAAATAAGGTAGATATACCACCGCGTGGTTATAACTAAACTTTCCCTATTTAACACTTTATAACACGGAAACTAATTACCGTACGAGTTCCAAAAATGGTAACACTAATGGCAAGGACGTGCGGAAGAGAAATAATGCAGAATCAATTCAATTGAAACACTTCTAATGTGCTGCAACGGTACATCATACCATTATATACCGGTACCTTCAGACAGAGGAGTGCATACCGGGGCTTCGCTCCGAATAGGTGCGACCAGCATCGTCGCCTTAGACCCAGTAAGCTTGTATCTCCTGGCGGTAAAGAGCACAGTAGTGGTGAATCTAGTGCTAAGATGCTTTTTCTGAAAGGTTTTGTCAAACGTCTAGTGTAGCGATATCTAGTGTAGTGCTACTGAAGGTGGAGAACAGTGTATAGGTAATGCATATTGTTGGAAAATAATATTGTTGTGATTAATGAGGAAAATGTATCTTCCCAATAGGAGTCCTCTGCGCTTATGAGAACAACAGACAAATGCGAGAACTTTCATTCTCGTTTTAAATCCTCTGAATCCACGCATTCCCATATTTACATTTTTGTGAGTACTTTGAGAAGAGCACAACCACACTCTTACATACGTCTAAATATTGTTTCGTGTGGTTTCTTACTAAAAACCGACAGAAAAAAATCTGTGCAGTTGCAAAATGGTGTCATTGACAGTTTGCACTTTTTGATGTGTGTTTATACAAAATTTAAATGTTTCCTTCAGATTCAAAATATTTTCTGAATAAAATCATTTACATATGAAGCTCGTTATTGTATACTTTCGAAATTTAAGAGAATGTTTTACCGTTCTGTAAATTTTGTAGTAAAATGTACACTCATGTTCAGAAAAAACAGAATACCTTGAACGACTAGAGATAGGACGTTGATATTCACAGGACACGTCCATTGGTATGTTCTGCAGAAATGATTAGCATTTTAGTCACCTCGGGTCTGCGTCCTGTTGCCTAGTAGTAGGGTCCGCCATGGGCCCTGATAACTTGTTCCATACGTGATAACATCGACGCCTATAAGACGCGAATGGCGTCCTGTGGTAAAGCTATTCATGCTGCATTCACCTTGTGGTTGGCATTGTGTCATAGCGCTGCACCCATCATTTCACCATATCCCACACATTTTCGCTTGTCGTCAAGTCTAGTGATTTGGAGGGTCAGGGGAAAAGGCTGACATCCTGTGACACCAAGAAGGCACGTGATCGTGCAGCAAAATGCGGTCGCGCATTGTCTTGCTGAAAAATGGCGTCTGGAGTGTTGTGCAGAAAGGGTGTGGCTACGGGTCGCACGATGTCATTCACGTAGCTCACACAGGTCGCAGTGCCCTGGACACGCACCAGCCGTAATTTGTGATTGTACCCAATAGCACCCCACACCATAAAGCCTTGAGCTGGTGCTGTATGTCTTGTGCGAATGCGGTCACTGTGATACCGCTCGCCCTGTCTGTGGCGAACCAAAATGCGGCATCATTTTCAAACAAGCAGAGCACTATGTGATGCCATTCCTGTCCCCAGTGACGTCGTTCAATACACCATTTCTGTCTAAGAGGTTTCTGCACATTCGTCATAGCTAGGCGGGGAAGTGGACGACGCGCACGTAACTCGTGCCGTAATAAACGACGACGGGCTGTCACCACTGATAGTATACGATGTGTTACACTGTTCCAGTGTTGCGTCGGATCCGAGGAAGACGCAGATCTGTTCTTGCAATGCCTTTCGGATGAGGTGTAGATCTTCTCGATGGGTGGTCTGGTTGGTGCGATCTGACATATTTCGTCGTTTTCTACGGCCTTTCGTGGACCATTCTGCACACACTCTTTGCAATGCCGAAACACTTCGTCCCACACGAGCAGCAATTCCCCGATGGATGTACCGGGTGATCAAAAAGTTAGTATAAATTTGAAAACTTAATAAAATACGGAATAATGTAGATAGAGAGGTAAAAATTGACACACATGCTTGGAATGACATGGGGTTTTATTAGAACAAAAAAAACAAAGTTCACAAAATGTGCGACAGATGGCGCTGGACAGCAAAATGTCAGTGACTGCGCATGACAATCGTGTATAAAAGGAGCTGTAATGAGAGAGAGAATCAAATGCGCCAGCAGTCGCAGCATGTTGACATTACCTGAAAAGGCGCTTTTAGTGAAGCTGTATTATCAAAATGGGGAATGTTCTAGTTCAGCGTTACGATCCTGTCGCCATAGGAAGGGGATTCGAACGGGTAAAGGTCCGTTGACAAATACAGCTGTAGCGAGAATGATTTCGAAGTTCGAAACCACGGGTTGCTTAGACGATAGACACCGTTGTGGCCGACCGAGCAAAAGGCGTAATGATGCTGAGACAGTTCAAGAAGAAATGGAGACTGTAGCGGGTTCGTCTATGCACGGGGAAGTCAGCGCTCGTGCAGTCGCACGTCGCACCGGCATTCCATACACTACTGTTTGGTTGGCACTTAGGCGTACCCTCCGATGCTATCCGCACAAAATCCATCGGCATCATGAACTGTTACCTGGCGATTTAGTGAATCGGAGGGCATTTGCAGTGTGGGCGTTTCAAAAGATGGCGGAAGATGACGATTGTTTGAGTAACGTGTTGTGGACCGACGAAGCTCATTTCACGCTCCGAGTGTCTGTCAACGCCCACAACTGCAGAATGTGGGCTACCGAAAATCCGAGAACTGTCGTGGAAACTCCATTGCACGACGAGAAAGTCACGGTATGGGTTGGATTTACCACATCTACCGTTATCGGACATTTTTTCTTCGAGGAAATGCGTGATTCCGGTTTTGTAACTGCTACCGTGACGGCTGAGAGGTACGCCGATATGTTACAGAATCGCATCATCCGCAGCCTGGCTGATAAACACCTGCTGAAACGTGCGATGTTTATGCAGGATGGCGCTCCACCCCATATTGCTAAACCCGTGAAAGATCTCTTGCGCGCTACGTTTGGTGATGATCGTGTGCTCAGCCGCCACTTTCGTCATGCTTAGCCTCCCAGGTCCCCAGACCTCAGTCCGTGCGATTATTGGCTTTGGGGTTACCTGAAGTCGCAAGTGTATCGTGATCGACCGACATCTCTAGCGATGCTCAAATACAACATCCAACGCCAATGCCTCACCATAACTCCGGACATGCTTTACAGTGCTGTTCACAACATTATTCCTCGACTACAGCTATTGTTGAGGAATGATGGTGGACATATTGGGCATTTCTGTAAATAACATCATCTTTGCTTTGTCTTACTTTGTTATGCTAATTATTGCTATTCTGATCAGATGAAGCGCCATCTGTCGGACATTTTTTGAACTTTTGTATTTTTTTGGTTCTAATAAAACCCCATGTCATTCCAAGCATGTGTGTCAATTTGTACCTCTCTATCTACATTATTCCGTGATTTATTCAGTTTTAAAATTTATACTGACTTTTTGATCACCCAGTATTACAGTCTTTTGTGCCAACAATGGTCCTGTTTCAAACTCGCTGATTTGACGTACGGTTCGCGAATACGTCTGCTAGGCTTCCTGAACGTCTGCTCAAGTCACACTGATCCATTACCTTCGATTTATAGCGACAACGAGAGATCGCATGCACATTTTACCGGTAGCTGATGTTGCGCCTTGATATCAGTGTTGACCCTGAGCCAGCGGGCTGACGTGGTTCAAATACTAGTCATTTCTGTACAACATACTAATGTACATGTCCTGTGAATAACAACGTCTTATCTCTAGTCGTTCAAGGTGTTGATTTTTTTTCTGGAAATGAGTATAATAAGATTATTACGATTGTATGTTGCTCACTGGTGATCAAAAGACAGCTACATGTCTGCAGGTTAGTTGTAAAATGCACTGGCAGTCAGGGCCGTTTTCACCAGGTTGCGTAGTTCGTGTGCTGAGCAAGTAAAGTTACGGATTTCGTGTGACCCTGCGTATATGGTTATGTTCTTACACGCGGTTAGTATAGGCGATGATTATAATCAGTCACTACAAGTGGCAATTATACCGGAAAAAATCACACAATGGGAGACGAGGTGCATTGGTGCACTTGGTTCCTTTATGACGATAGCTGCGTCGACATCAAGGTCTTTTAAGGAGCATATGCTTGGAATTCTTTCCAGACGAATGGAAAAACTGGTAGAAGCCGACCTCGGGGAAGATCAGTTTGGATTCCGTAGAAATATTGGAACACGTGAGGCAATACTGACCTTACGGCTTATCTTAGAAGAAAGATTAAGGAAAGGCAAACCTACGTTTCTAGCATTTGTAGACTTAGAGAAAGCTTTTGAAAATGTTGACTGGAATACTCTCTTTCATATTCTAAAGGTGGCAGGGGTAAAATACAGGAAGCGAAAGGCTATTTACAATTTGTACAGAAAGCAGATGGCTGTTATAAGAGTCGAGGGGCATGAAAGGGAAGCAGTGGTTGGGAAGGGAGTGAGACAGGGTTGTAACCTCTCCCCGATGTTATTCAATCTGTATATTGAGCAAGCAGTAAAGGAAACGAAAGAAAAATTCGGAGTAGGTATTAAAATCCATGGAGATGAAATAAAAACTTTGAGGTTCGCCGATGACATTGTAATTCTGGCAGAGACAGCAAAGGACATGGGAGAGCAGTTGAACTGAATGGTCAGAGTCTTGAAAGGAGGATATAAGATGAACATCAACAAAAGCAAAACGAGGATAATGGAATGTAGTCGAATTAAGTCGGGTGATGCTGAGGGAATTAGATTAGGAAATGAGACACTTAAAGTAGTAAAGGAGTTTTGCTATTTGGGGAGCAAAATAACTGATGATGGTCGAAGTAGAGAGGATATAAAATGCAGACTGGCAATGGCAAAGAAGGCGTTTCTGAAGAAGAGAAATTTGTTAACATCGAGTATAGATTTAAACGTCAGGAAGTCGTTTCTGAAAGTATTTGTATGGAGTGTAGCCATGTATGGAAGCGAAAGGTGGACGATAAATAGTTTGGACAAGAAGAGAATAGAAGCTTTTGAAATGTGGTGCTACAGAAGAATGCTGAAGATTAGATGGGTAGATCACATAACTAATGAGGAGGTATTGAATAGAATTGGGGAGAAGAGGAGTTTGCCGCACAACTTGACAAGAAGAAGGGACCGGTTGGTAGGACATGTTCTGAGGCATCAAGGGATCACAAATTTAGCATTGGAGGGCAGCGTGGAGGGTAAAAATCATAGAGGGAGACCAAGAGATGAATACACTAAGCTGATTCAGAAGGATGTAGGATGCAGTAATTACTGGGAGATGAAGAAGCTTACACAGGATAGAGTATCATGGAGAGCTGCAACAAACCAGTCTCAGTACTGAAGACCACAACAACAACAGTGTTTGGAAATGGAAACAATATATAGTACAAAGCCTTGAAGTACAGCGCATTAAGGAAATTCTCTCTCATTATAAAAGGTCGCTGCTGACTGTAACGATATATTTACATTATTGTCGCAACGTCCTCCACATGCCTGTCGTGTTACAAATTCTGCATCTGCTAACCATCGTGGACTTGGTGTAGTGTTGCTGTATTGATAATCGGAGGTCGTAGGTTCTAGTCCCATACAGAACATGGGATTTAAATGTCCCGTTAATGTGCGTGTATGTGTGTGTGTGTGTGTGTGTGTGTGTGTGTGTGTGTGTGTATGTGTGTGTGTGAGAGAGAGAGAGAGAGAGAGAGAGAGAGAGAGAGAGAGAGAGAGTTGGAGAGGGAGGCGGAGTTGAATTCATAAATATGAACATAAATAATGGTGGCATGGCAGTGTTCAAGAAGCCAGACCACTGACTCCAGCAGACCGATAAAAACAGGTTGAACAGACGCTATGTATGCCACAGCGCTCCGCCCCAGTGCTGCTGGCCGGTTGGTTGTGCATTTCAGCCTCGTTTGCAGAAAGCCACGAGTGGGAGAGGGGATTTCCTGTCATTATACTCACAGAAAGGGAAAAATTAATAGACCACTGCAACTAAATTGAACATCCTGTTTTCAAATAAGGTCGACAAGAACGATTCGGTGCAGCTGTAACATTCTGTTCTCATCAGTCGTTTAGTTTATCAATAGCAACTTGTGCTCAGATTTTTTTCTGAGGGTAACTTCACCTCTCGCTTTTGTCTGTTATTTGACGTTTATTCGTTAGTTTTCTGTGTCATAACAGAAATGGCATTTCGGTTATAACGAAATGCAAAATTTAGTATTAGATGAACAGTAATTCACTATTAATGTGCCCGTTTGGGTTTCATAAAAAAACTTTTTCTCACACATGGTCTCTATGTGATACAACACGTTAAATGAAGTCTTCCTTCTCTGAAGTTTCTACACTATGTGATCAAAAAGTAGCCGACACCGGGCTGAAAATGACTTACTAGTTCGTGGCACCCTCCAACGGTAATGCTGGAATTCAGTATGGAGTTGGCCCACTCTTAGCCTTGATGGCAGCTTCCACTCTCGCAGGCATACGTTCATAAGGTGCTGGAAGGTTTCTTGTGGAATGGCAGCCCATTCTTCACGGAGTGCTGTACTGAGGAGAGGTATCGATGTAGGTCCGTGAGGCCCGGCACGAAGCCGGCGTTCCAAAACATCCCAAAGCTGTTCTACAGGATTTAGGTTCGGACTCTGTTCAGGCCAGTCCATTACAGGGATGTTATTGTCGTGTAACCAGTCCGTCACAGGCCGTGCATTATGAACAGGTGCTCGATCGTGTTGAAAGATGCAATAGCCATCCCCGAATTCCTCTTCAACACTGGGAAGTAAGAAGGTGCTTAAAAAATCAATGTTGGCCTTTGCTCTGACAGTGCCACGCAAAACAACAGGGGTACAAGCCCCCTCCACGAAAAACACGAGCGCACCGTAACACCACCGCCTTCGAATTTTTTTGTTGGCACTATACACTCTGGCAGATGACATTCACCGGGAATTCGCCATACCCACACCCTGCCATAGGATCGCCACTTTGTGTACCGTGATTCGTCACTCCACACAACGTTTTTCCATTGTTCAATCGTCCAATGTTTATCCTCCTTACACCAAGCGAGGCGTCGTCTGGCATTTACGGGCGTGATCTGTGGTTTATGAGCAGCCGCTCGACCATGAAATCCAAGTTTTCTCAACTCCCGCCTAGCTGCCATAGTACTTGCAGTGGATCCTGATGCACTTTGGAATTCCTATGTGATGGTCTGGATAGATGTCTGCCTTTTACACATTACGACCATCTTCAACTGCCGGCAGTGTCTGTCAGTCAACAGACGAGCTCGGCCTGTACGCTTTTGTGCTGTACGTGTCCCTTCATGTTTCCACTTCACTATCACATCGGAAACAGTGGCCCTAGGGATGTTTAGGTGTGTGGAAATCTCTCGTACAGACGTATGACACAAATGACACCCATTCACCTGACCACGTTCGAAGTCCGTGAGTTCCGCGGAACGCCCCATTCAGCTCTCTCACGATGTCTAATGACTACTGAGGTCGCTGATATGGAGTACCTCGCAGTAGGTGGCAACACAATGCACCTAAAATGAAAAACGTATGTTTTTGGAGGTGTCCGCATACTTTTTATCACATAGTGTATATCACATACGCATGGAAGACTCAGTTTTCATTATGGTGAAATGTTAGGAGACACCACAATATCACGAGGCTATTATTAGAAACGGAACGTCTGATGTGATGGTGGCTATATAGAAAAAATTATAATCTTTCAATACGGTGAACATTTGATAGGATTTGTCGAGGTATAAAAAGCGTTCTGGAATGTAAAATAGTGTAATACGTTTGAAATTATAAAAATAGGGAGAACTATAGAAAAAGCAGGGTAATTTCCAATATCTGACAATAAGAATGCATGACCAAGAGAGAAGTTCTCGGATTATAAGGGACGCAAGGCAGGGATGGAGTCTTTCTCCTACACTGTTAAACCAGTATTTCCAAGAAGAAATGAAAGAATGACAAGAAAGGTTCAAGTGAGGGAGTACAATTCAGAGTGAAAGGATACCAATGATAATGTTCGCTAAAGTCACGACTATTCTCAGTGAAAGTGGAAAATAATTACAGGTTTTTTTGAAGGAATGAACAATGTAAACGGCAGAAAATGTGGGCTGAGAGTTAAGAAATAAATACGAGAGTATTGCGGAGTAGCAGAAAGAAGATAAGTGATTAACCTAGCCTAAAAATTGCGGGCCACATAGTAGACTAAATGAGGGAACTTGTAACAATTATATGATATCGGCTGTGGCTCGTTTATGTATCCTATGAATAATATCTGTGTTATAATGATCTTTGAATTGACACATATGAAAATTATTATTCGTATTTTTGTACTGTTGTGTAACCAGAACTGGTACGTAAATGTTTCTTCTAAAACTATTTTCTTTCCTTGTATGAATATGTTGAAGTAAATTGAGGTGACAAAGGTCATGGGATACCTCCCAACATCATGTCGGACCGCCTTTCTCCCGGCATAGTGCACCAGCTCGACGTGGCATGGACGCAAAAAGTCGTTGGAAGTCCCTTGCAGCAATGTTGAGCTGTGCTGCCTCTATAGCGATCCATAGTTGCGAAAGTGTCGCCGGTGCAGGACGTTGTGAACGAACTATCCTCTCGATTGTGTCCCATAAATGTTCGATGGGATTCATGCCGGGCGATCTGGGTGGCCCAAACATTCACTCTAATTGTACAGAATGTTCTACAAACCAATGGTGAACAACTGTGGCCCGGCGACATGGCGCATCGTCATCCATAAAAATTCCATAGTTGTTTCGGAACATAAAGTCCATGAATGGCTGCAGATGATTTCCAAATATTCGAAAATAACCATTTCTAGTCAAATATCGGTTCACTCGAACCAGAGGGCCCAATCCATTCCATGTACAAACGGGGTACACTATCATGGGGCCACCACCAATTTCCAGAGTGCCTTGTTGACCACTTGGGCCCATGGCTCCGTGAGGTCTGCGCCACGCTCGAACCCTATCACCAGCTCTTACTAACTGAAATTGGGACTCATCTGATCAGGCCACAGTTTTCCAGTCGACTAGGATCTAACCGATATGCTCATGAGCTCAGGAGAGGCTCTGCAGGCGGTTTTGCGCTGTTAGCAAAGGCGCTCGAGTCGATCGTCAGCTGCCGTAGCCCATTAACGCCAAAATTCGCCTCACTGTTCTAACACGCTTTTTGTTCGTCCCACATTGATTTCTGAGATTACTTCAAGTTGTGCTGCTTGTCTGTTAACACTGACAACTCTACGCAAACGCCGCTGCTCTCGGTCATTAAGTGACGGCGTCGGCCACTGCGTTGTCCGTGGTGAGAGGTAAGATCTGAAATTTGGTATTTACGGCACACTCTCTACACTGTGGATCTCGGAATATTGAATTCTCTACCGATTTCCGAAATGGAATTTATCATGCGTCTAGCTCAAACTACAATTCCGCGTTCAAAGTCCGTTAATTCCCATCGTGTGGCCATAATCACGGTAGACACCTTTTCACATAATGACCTGAGTACAAATGATAGCCCCGCCAGTGTACTGCCTGGTGTGTTGGCAGAAGAGCCAACACCGTGTTGCTAAAGGAGGCCGAAATGCACGCGCTTAGCTCACGGAGGCTGGTGTGAGGTCTGGAAAATGACAAGGAATTATAGTAGCCAAATAAAGTACGTAGTTGAAGTAATACTTAACTTTATTCCATAATTGGTGAACCTCGCTCTTGACGCTACATAATTACAATCTCAATATAAACTGGTAATGGCGCCTTGCTAGGTCGTAGCAAATGACGTAGCTGAAGGCTATGCTAACTATCGTCTCGGCAAATGAGAGCGTATTTGTCAGTGTAGCATCGCTAGCAAAGTCGGCTGTACAACTGGGGCGAGTGCTAGGAAGTGTCTCTAGACCTGCCGTGTGGCGGCGCTCGGTCTGCAATCACTGACAGTGGCGACACGCTGGTCAGACGTATACTAGCGGACCGCGGCCGATTTAAAGGCTACCACCTAGCAAGTGTGGTGTCTGGCGGTGACACCACACTGCCGTTTTGTACTTTGTGTACACAATGCTATCGCTATCTGAATATGCGCATATCACTGTCCCATGACTTTTGTCACCTCAGTGTATTATATGACTGGCTGGTTGGTGCTTATAGGCTGTGGGATTGTATGAGATGGAAAAGACGGAACGAAATCCCTACGCAACGAAAAGTTTTAAGCGGTAGTGTGAAAGGTGGGTTGGCACGAAGTAGCGAGAGAAGTCTTTTTAGCAGATACAGACTGTGGCCAACATCCAACAAGCTAACACCCTGAGTTCTTAATGAAGAAAGAATTGTAGCACGATTGAATTAATTATGCCTTAGATGTGGATTTATATTGTCTATTAGATCATGACATTTATTGGTTTGCTCTTAATCGTGAAATTCAGACGCCAAGAAGACATTTTACGGAGCATTTTACATCAAGAGCCATGATCATGCTTGACGACTTTATTCTTTTCCCACTGAAGATCACCATGGCCACCACTTTCACGAGGAATAAAGTTTAGTATTTTACTTAACACTTCGAATGTTTCCGATTATAATGGACTACAGAATTATTACTATCCAAAATAATTATCAACTTTCGTGGAGTAATAATTTTCTGAAGTGATTAATTAATCTTTTGTGTGAAATTCTCCTCGTGGTCATCAAGGTTCATAGCCAAATCATTTCAAAAGAATGAGTGTTTGAAAAGGTCTTAATTGCAGAGAAGACTTTCTTGTTAAACGTTTTACGCAATACCAAAAGCTGCGTAATAGAGCAGTGGTCATAAAAGCCAAGTACGAGCTATATCCTTTCAAAGACTTACACAATTCTTAATTTGTTAACAGGTTTTTAATAGTTTTTTTGTTCTTATAGTTGTGTTTATGTATATTATTAATTTGTCTTGTTGGAAGTGTTAGTCCTAGAAGACAGAATGATTTTTGAGTCCCTCCACCTTATGGTGTGTCAGTATTTTAATATATTTTACAGTGAAAGTGTTCATAAAGTTCAGTAATTCTAGAAACCTTTGTGCAGTTAACGTCATAACTGGCAACAACTTATTAAAACCATAACAGATTCTGGGTCCCCATGCTTCACTTATACTCTGTATAATGGAAAAACTTATATGCTTCCCATCAAAACAAAGAGAGTTCATTTTATTTAAATTAGAATTTCTCCGAGCACGCCGGACGTTTCCTGAATGACACTGCCCCTGGACGTTGTATTGGAAGAGGAGGAGCATGAACTTTATCGCCGGTGGCACCCCGGGTTTGCAGACGTCACATCTTGTGACTTTTTCTGTGGGGATAAGTAAACGACCACGTTATCTCTCCGATGTCTGATATATTTGAAAGTCTGCGACATTGCATTGTTGAAGCTGTGACCTCTATAACGAGAGATCAGCTGCTTCGTGGGTGGCGGGGAATGAGCCACCGTTTTGATATCTGTCGTGTGACGCATGGCGCTCACATTGAATGCAAAAAATTTTAACTTTTCTCTTTCCAGGAATTTGGAAGCAATTAATGTTTGAAATCTGTTCCTTTTTTCTGAACAGCCCTGTAATATCTTTACGATGGGTAGTGTGCAAGAAGTTTCAGATATTCCTAGTTTCGTCGCTGGAAACCTATTATAATAACATAGGTGAATTTTCACAAAGTGGTAAACTGATTTATCTGAATGTTTGCTAATTAATATTGTCCAACATTTTCATAAAATTGCCACTTGCATTCACTTAATTTCTTTCAGAGGTGAGCTTTTCTTACTCAAATTTAATTAGAAAATACTGTAGCTAAAGAATGTTACATTTTTGTATGTCTTTAGAATTGCGTAAAATCTCTTTGTTTCTGTTGTGACTTGGCAAGACAGCCAAGTCACTATGCGAGGATGCCGAAATGCACGCGTTAAGCTCACGCAGACTGGCGTGAGGCCTGGAACAGTAAAGTAGTTGAGTCTAGTAAGAAAAGAACGTAGTTGCTGGAATACTTAACTTTAATCCATAATTGGTGAACATCGCTCTTGTTGATACATAAGCGCGATCTCAATATATACTGGTAATGGCGCCTTGCTAGGTCGTAGCAATTGACGTAGCTGAAGGCTATGCTAACTATCGTCTCGGCAAATGAGAGCGTATTTGTCAGTGTAGCTTCGCTAGCAAAGTCGGCTGTACAACTGGGGCGAGTGCTAGGACGTCTCTCTAGACCTGCTGTGTGGTGGCGCTCGGTCTGCAATCACTGACAGTGGCGACACGCGGGTCCGACGTATACTAGCGGACCGCGGCCGATTTAAAGGCTACCACCTAGCAAGTGTGGTGTCTGGCGGTGACACCACAGTTTCTATATAATGAGTTCATGGACAGTTGCTATAACAGACAAAAGTTTTTCATACGTAGTGTGGATATTACAGCGAAGGCTTAACAATACCTGTGGGATATGACTTCTAAAATTCCATCCTTACACGAGTTTATTTTAAGTTTTTTCAGTACAGAAGCAAACCATTCATAAAGATGAAGAATAGTGTGAACAGATAATGGCTAGTGCGTGTGTCTACAGTTACTGAAATTTTTCAGACGAACATAGAAACGTAGGTTGTCCGGGGGACGTGCATTGGCTGTTCATAGGCACCTTTTGGACCAACATAGGACAGTGATATACGGTCCCCAGCACTCATTTAGAAGCAAGTGAGTTCAGAAATATGCAAAACTTTTAACACTATAAAGTTTTTGTACTCAAACAAATGTTATATATAATTACAAACTGTGTAGAAAAGCTAACCCAACGGCAATAGTGAGTTTTTTAAACCTCGTTAAGGAACAAGAGTGGCAGGATGTTTATACTGCTGATAACATAGATGACAAGTATGATGCTTTCTCATGCTCTTTGAAAGTTGATATCCTCTAAAACTTTCAAAACAGAATACTAGCAGTAAAAGACGACCTGGGTTGGTGACTAGTGGAATAAGTATATCATGTAGAATAAAGTGGGAATTATATCAAAATGTTAGAAGTAGTCACGATCGAGCTATAGTAGCCCATTACAAACAGTACTGTAAGTTGCTTAAAATGTTATTATGAATGCAAAGAGTATGTGGTACGTAAATACAATAACTAATTCAAAGGATAAAATTAAAACCAT
Source organism: Schistocerca cancellata (assembly GCF_023864275.1). Taxonomy (NCBI): domain Eukaryota; kingdom Metazoa; phylum Arthropoda; class Insecta; order Orthoptera; family Acrididae; genus Schistocerca; species Schistocerca cancellata. The sequence continues at coordinate 774,143,873 of NC_064629.1, forward strand.
TTGGTGAGTCGTGAAGGAAGTGTCTGGCCAGTAGCGCAAGGTCGAAAATATGAAGTCAGTACGTAGGGAAAATGGTTGTGTTACTGAAAAGTCGGATATACGTACAATATGTAACAACCAGTTCCTGAAGATAGCCAGTGAGCTAAATTAAAACTTAATTTCTACAACGAATTATATAACCTTCTTGGAAAATAGTCTTCCGAGACTGATATCTGAAATACTCCCCCGTGATACTGACAGGGAGGAGATTGACTCAATAATTAAATTACTGAAGACTCTCATGGATATGATGGAGTATCTAGCAGAATACTAAAGTACTGTGCTGCACATGTTAGCCCCGTACTCAGACATAAGTGTAATTTTCGAGATAGGATGGTCAGTTTCCTGAATGATGAAGTACTCAATAGTAAAGTCGCTTTACAAAAAGGTGGAAATGGATAATGTAGACAATTTTAGACCTATTTCTATCCCATCAGTGTCTGCTAGAGTTATTGAAAAGGCTGTGTATGTGAGAATAACTGATCATTTCATTTCACATAATTTGCTGTCAAATGCACAGTCTGGATTTAGAAGTGGTTTAACAACTGAAAATGCTATATTCTCTTTTCTGTGTGAGGTACTGGATGGATTAAACAAAAGGCTGCGAACGCTAGCTAGCTTTTTTTAATTTAACTAAGACGTTGCGTTGATCACAAAATATTGCTCCAGAATTTGGATAAATATCTGATACGGGTAGTAGCTCTCAATTGGCTCATCTCTTACTATAAGAACAGACGGAAAAAGGTCAGTTTCCACAATACTGAGAATGACTATGACCTGGGGTCCGAGTGGGGGACGGTTAAATGGGTGGTGCCCCAGGGATCAGTGATGGGGCCACTCCTGTTCCTTATTTATATAAATGATATGCCTTCTATTATTACAGATGATTCTAAATTATTTCTGTTTGCTGATGACACTAGCTTTTGCAGTAAAGCATGTCGTGTTCAACATCGGCACTGTTTCAAATAGTGCAGTGCAAGACCTAAGTGCATGGCTTGTACAAAAAGAAACTAACACTAAATCACAGTAAAAATCAGTTTTTATAGTTTCCAGCTCACAATTCAACAAAACCTGACGTTTTAATTACATGGAATTGGCATATGATTAGTGAGACTGAACAGTTCAAGATAACAAAGCCCATGTTCAGGATCTTGTTCAAGGACGATAGGTTAGCAACTTTCATTCAGTTAAAACAAGGCGGAAGTCCAGTCTGGTTCAAATGGTTCAAATAGCTCTGAGCACTATGGAACTTAACTTCTAAGGTCATCAGTCCCCTAGAACTTGAACTACTTAAACCTAACTAACCTAAGGACATCACACACATCCATGCCCGAGGCAGGATTCGAACCTGCGACCGTAGCGGCCGCGCGGTTCCAGACTGTAGCGCCTTTAACCGCTTGGCCACCACGGCCGGCGACGTCCAGTCTGCATTTGGATTACTCCTTCTTGACTCGTGTTCAGAAAGGCGTGCAGTATTCTGCTGCATCCATTTTTCAATAAGCTACCACAAGAATTTAAAAATCTTAGCAGTAGCCCACACTCTTTCAAATCTAAACTAAAGAGTTTCCCCACGGGTCACGCCTATTCTGTCGAGGAGTTCCTTGAAAAAATAAGCAAATTCCTGTGCTAAATTGTTGATTGTATTTATATAAACTTGGAGCTTGTCGTCTTTTTAGGATTCATAAACATTTTATTTTATCTATCATTGCTTCTTTGTTGTAATTTCATGTACTGACACTTTTACTGACCATGAAGACTTACTCCTCAGATTGGTCGAGTGGAAATAGACGCGTAAACTAAAATAAAATAAATTATAAGTGGTGGGAGTAAGGGGAAAGAGGGGTGCTACTTACATGGATTGTGGAGCAGTAGAGCAAGGGGTGACGAGGTGACCGCACGGCAACAGCTTGGCAAGGCGAGCAGACACGACTACTTTCAAATGGATTAGACCACGAAAATATCGTAAGATTGTTGGCCGGTTCTGACGAAGAGACGCATGACAGGAGCTGAAACCGGGACAGAGGTTGCAAGTAGAGCGTCACCACAAACAGTCGGTAACAGATTACTGGAAGCTGAATTGAGAGCTCCAGTTGCCATACGTCGTTCATCGCTGACACCATGCCTCAGACAACAGACACTTGCATAACATAGTTCTGAAGTCAACTGGGACATTATGTCACATTATGTGGTGTTCAATGATGAGTCTCGTTTCTGTCTGTGTCGGTCAGATGGACGCCAACTTGTCCGTAGACGAAGGTCACAGGAAGCAGCGACATTTGAACCCTGTACCTCGGCAACACTTGGAGTCAACGGGTGGGAGCTATTCGAATGACAACAGGACTGATTTGGTAAATGTTGAAGAGATGCTGAATGATCGTCAGTATGTGGCAAGAATAATAAACCCTGTTCTCATATCGCCCATGCCCAGGGTACCAAATGACACATTGCAGCTAGATAACACATGAGCCTTACATTGTAGTTCAAACGCCTTGGGGAATGTACGGTTCATTGACTGGCCTGCCCAGTATTCTGATTTTTTCACCCATAGTACATGTTTGGGATGCGATTGGAAGACGCCAGGAATAGTTATGAACTGACATAACACCTGTTTCAAGCATGGAAACATATTCGAGAGGTCCTGGTGATGGCAATCGGAGACTGTCTGCTTCCATGCCACAACGAATGAAGAGGGTATTCGTGCTTCTGACGTGACGTGATGTCGTGTGACTAGGGCCTCCCGCGGGGTTGACCGTTAGCTGGGAGCTAGTCTTTCGATTTGACGCCACTTCGGCGACTTGCGCGTCGATGGAGATTAAATGATGAGCATTAGGACAACACAACACCCAGTCCCTGAGCGGAGAAAATCTCCGACACAGCCAGGAATAGAACCCGTGCCCTTAGGATTGACATTCTGTCGCGCTGACCACTCAGCTACCGGGGACGGACTGTGCCTCTGATGATCACATCTCATACGGATTTCATTATGAACACCAGGTATGAACTTCCGCTGTTCAGCATCCAATCCTGGACAAATAGGGAGTGTCGTGACGAATACAGGGGTTAGCGACCACAAGACAGTTGCTGCTAGGCTGAATATCGTAACACCTACAACCATAAAAAAGAAACGCAAAGTATATGTATTAATAAAAACACAAAAATGCTCTTAACGCCTTTCTAAGAGACAGTCTTTACACCTTCCGATCTAATCATGTAAGCGTAGAACAGATATGGAATGATTTCAAAGACATAGTATCGACGGGGTTCAGATCGCTGTTGCAGAAGCAACGAAAAAAAGAATGCCAAATTTAAAAAAAACGCAAATCCCCAAGATTGGCAACGTTTTGCAGAAGTTAGAAAAATAGCGCGAACTTCAATGCGGAATGCTTTTAATAATTTCCACAACGAAACTCTGTCTCGGAATCTGGCAGAAAACCCGAAGAGATTCTCGTCATACATAAAGCACACCAGTGACAAGACACAATCAATACCTTCACTGCGAGATAACAAAGGTGAAATCACTGATGACAGCAGAATTATTAAACATGGTTTTCCGAAACTCCTTCACCAAAGAAGACGAAGTAAATATTCCTGAATTCCAATCAAGAACAACTTCCAAAATGAGAAACATAGAAGTAGATATACGCGGTGTGACAAAGCAGCTTAAATCACTCAATACAGCCAAGGCCTCCGGTCCAGATTGTATACCAGGCAGGTTCCTTTCAGAGTATGCTGAAACAATAGCTCCATATTTAGCAGTTATATACAACCTCTCTCTCACAGAAAGATCCGTACCTAAAAAATGGAAAATTGCTCAAGTCATACCAATACTCAAAAACGGAAGGAGGAGTAATTCGCTGAATTACAAGCCCATATCACTAACGTCGATTTGCAGTAGGGTTTTGGAACATATACTGTGTTCGACCATTATGAAGTACCTCGAGAAAACGATTTATAGACACATAGTCAGCACGGATTCACAAAATGTCGTTCTTGTGAAACGCAACCAGCTCTTAATGCTCATGAAGTAATGAGTGCTATAGACAGGATATATCAAATTGGTTCCATATTTTTAGATTTCCAGAAGGCTTTCGACACAGATCCTCATAAGCGTTTTCTAATGAAACTGCGTGCGTATGGAATATGGCCTCAGTTGTGGGACTTGATTCGTAATTTCCTGTCAGAAAGGTCACAGTTCGTAGTAATAGACGGAAAGTCATCGAGTAAAACAGAAGTAATATTCGGCGTTCCCCAAGGAAGTGCTACAGACCCGCTATGGTTCCTGATCTATATTAACGACGTAGGAGACAATCTGAGTAGCCGTCTTTTCGTTGCAGATGATGCTGTCATTTACCGTCTTGTAAAGTCATCAGATGACCAAAACGAATTGCAAAATGATTTAGATTAGATATTTGTATGGTGCGAAAAGTGGCAGTTGACCCTGAATAAAGAAAGGCGTGAAGTTATTCACATGAGTACTAAAAGAAATCCGCTAAATTTCGATTACGCGATAAGTCACACAAATCTGAAGGCTGTAAATTCAACTAAATACTTAGGGATTACAATTACAAATAACCTAAATTGGAACGATCACACAGATAATGTAGTGGGTAGAGCGAACCAAAGACTGCGATTCATTGGCAGAACACTTAGAAGGTGCAACATGTCCATTAAGGGGGGTAGGACGTCAAACGGGCCGACTTGGAGCAGGAGAGGCACCACAGGACATTTTATTTTCTACTGTCTATACTTTTACAAATAAATTCATAAAACTTTGCCAGCATGACCAGGAAGGACTCAGGATTCACACTGATAGCAGTGGAAGTGCAAAAACATAACAAAATAATATTGAATATCATAATTTTTTTCACTTACTGTTGGCTGCATTTGTTGCTATAGGTACATTTTTCTTCACAAGTAAGAGAGATTCTTTGATGAATTTTGCACAGCATACAAACCATACTTGCAGGTGTATGAAACTCTAGAATTTTCCAAATCTATTAAAAACTGTGGTAAAAATTGAGACAATTAACTACAAAATTTGATTTTTTTTCTAAACTTAAAGTTTAAAACGTAACAGCTCATTCATTTTTTCATACATTAAATAGATTCTAGAGTTTCAGACACCTGTAAGTATGGTTTGTGTTCTGTGCAAAATTCATTGAACAGTCTCTCTTACTTATGAAGAAAAGTGTACCTATAGCAACAAATGCAGCCAACAGTAACTGAAAAAATGATGAAATTTCACATGTAAAAAAGTTATATTGTTATGTTTTTGAACTTCCGCTGCTACGCGTGTGAATCCTGAATCCTTCCTGGTCATGCTGACAAAGTTTTATGAATTTACTTGTAAAAGTGTAGACAGTGGAAATTAAAATGTCCTGTGTTGCCTCTCCTGCTCCAAGTCGGCCCGATTGACATCCTACACCCCCTTAAAGAGACTGCTTACACCACGCTTGTCCGCCCTATTCTGGAGTATTGCTATGCGATGTGACATCCGCATCAGGTGGAACTGACGGATGACATCGAAAAAGTTCAAAGAAGGGCAGCTCGTTTTGTACTCTTATCATCGCGAAATAGGGAAAAATTATCATCACCATAAAATAAGAGAAATCAGGACTCGCATAGGAAAATTTAAGTGCTCGTTTTTCCAGCGCACCGTTCGAGAGTGGAACGGTAGAGAGGCAGCTTGAAGGTGGTTCACTGAATCCTCTGCCAGGCACTTAATTGTGAATAGCAGAGTAATCACATAGATGTAGATGAGATGTAGACATTACGGTGCCAACAGCTTCCGATTCCGTCAGTACAGAAAAATGTTACATTGTAATGTAAGAAAGAATTTGTGAAATAATTAGCCTAATCATAAACACGGAATATGCTTTCAACAGAGCCTGCCTCAATATATACAGTCGCTCTTAACCTAAGAGTCTTAATCATCTACATCTACATCCATACCACGCAAGCCACATGACGGTGTGTGGCAGAGGGTACCTTGAGTACCTCTATCGGTTCTCCCTTCTATTCCAGTCTCGTATTGTTCGTGGAAAGAAGGAATGTCGGTATGCCTCTGTGTGAGCTCTAATCTCTCTGATTTTATCCTCATGGTCTCTTCGCGATATATACGTTGGAGGGAGCAATATACTGCTTGACTCCTCGGTGAAGGTATGTTCTCGAAACTTCAACAAAAACCCGTACCGAGCTACTGAGCGTCTCCCCTGCAGAGTCTTCCACTGGAGTTTATCTATCATCTCCGTAACGCTTTCGCAATTACTAAATGTTCCTGTAACGAAGCGCGCTGCTCTCCGTTGGATCTTCTGTACCTCTTCTATCAACCCTATCTGGTACGGATCCCACACTGCTGAGCAGTATTCAAGCAGTGGGCGAACAAGCGTACTGTAACCTACTTTCTTTGTTTTTGAATTGCATTTCCTTAGGATTCTTCCAATGAATCTCAGTCTGGCATCTGCTTTACCGAAGATCAACTTTATATGATCATTCCATTTTAAATCACTCCTAATGCATACTCCCAGATAATTTATGGAATTAACTGCTTCCAGTTGCCGACCTGCTATATTGTAGCTAAATGATAAGGGATCTTTCTTTCTATGTATTCGCAGCACATTACACTTGTCTACATTGAGATTCAATTGCCATTCCCTGCACCATGCGTCAATTCGCTGAGATCCTCCTGCATTTCAGTACAATTTTCCATTGTTCCAACCTCTCGATATACCACAGCGTCATCCGCAAAAAGCCTCACTGAACTTCCGATGTCATCCACAAGGTCATTTATGTATAATGTGAACAGCAACGGTCCTACGACACTCTCCTGTGGCACACCTGAAATGACTCTTACTTCGGAAGACTTCTCTCCACTGAGAATGACATGCTGCGTTCTGTTATCGACGAACTCTTCAATCCAATCACACAATTGGTCTGATAGTCCATTCCCTAGGATTCACCGACGATGTCCGCGAATGAATAACTCTCGTGATTCCAATGTGTGTGGCTGTCACAGTATTGCGTAGACGTGCGTAGTGGGCAGTAGGAGGCTCCGCACGACGGAGGCGCCAGATTTAAAGTTGGCGGCTAGCGGCGGCGGCGGCTGCGGCTTCAGCTGCGGCCGTATTGATTGAGCGGCGGACAGCGGCGGGCGACGCGAGCCCGTGGCACGCGACACCGCCGCACGCTCCGCCACACACTAATTCCGACGCATTGTGACAAACTACAAAAACGGCCCGCCATAACAATCGCGAGCACACATCACAACATCGCCAACTATTACGTACGCAAATTGTCCCTAATTACAGTTTTGTTGTACAGCGGAGCGAGCAGCATCCACAGGGGTAGCCGAGATGCCGGCACTTTCACTGTGACGAACGAGCACGTGCCTTGCGCAACGGCCTCTGCGTGTCTCCGCTGAAAATAAATGAACATTTTAAAAATTATTTTGATTAAGAAATTCGCATTTAGAGAACAAAAAGATAGGATGAATACCACACGTCTACATTTGTATTCGATTACCAATCCGGTTACAATGAATTAACATTTCACACAATTTTATATGTAATTTAATCGATAACGATATTTTTGTTTAAGGGGCTCCGGAAAGGCTCAAAATCATGAAAAGTTCAATTTTTACTTTTTTGCGTTTTCTGAATCTGCAGACTATTACCTTTTAATAGATATATAATTTATTCAATTCCGAAGACTACAACTATTTTTAATTTTTTTTTGAAATGTGTTCTACATGGGCGTGACCCACTGTGGCGCTGTTAAACTGCTGTCAAATGGTGTTATTATTAACGTCCGTGTTCATCAGGTACATTTTAGTGATGTGAGATAAAGTATGTGTTGTGGCTAACCTATTTTCAGAGACTTAGCAGCACCTGAACTGTTGAAAAAGTGTATTCACGGAAAAACTCAAAACCCCAATGAAAGTGTAAATAGTGTTATATGGTCGAGAATCCCCAAGACTGTATTTGTTGGAATAGAAACACTTCACTTTGGTGTGTATGATGCTGTTGCGACTTTCAATGATGGCAACATTGTAAGGTGCAAGGTATTTAGAAATATGGGAATGAAGATAGGTTCTAACATGGTACGAGCGATGCTTGCTTTAGACAAGGAACGCCTTCGGGCTGCAGACAGGGCTGTAAAGAGTCTAGAAATACAAGCAAGAGTAAACAGGAGGAGGAACAAGAGGAAGCTGGAGGAGGAGTTTGCAGAGGATGAAGATAATCCATCCTATGGACCTGGAACGCACTAAAAAGTTAATCCAATCTTTGTCGCTCGATTCCCAAAACTTTTATTTTCTCATACTAATTACATGTTTTCTAAGGATCGTCCAAACATATTTGTTTCAAACTTTCAGTAAATGTTACACAGTACCTTCTGCATAATTTAACACAGCCTTTTTCCAAAAAACTGTATATTTTTGAATATATAAATAAAAAATTGCAAAAAAATGTTGTGAATTTTCATTACAATTGAAAAAAAAATCATCTTTAATAACTGAACTAAAATTTTGTAAAATCCCTGTGTTAAGTTGTAGCCCATATTCCAATAAATAAACTGTAAAAAGTTCAACTTCCTATCTCAAATACTTTGAGAGGAAAGATGTAATTTATAAGCGTTATTTTAACATTGCAAGTATAGGGCGTTCCGGAGCCCCTTAATTATTTTCCTTTGCATTGAGTGGTTATAATTAATGTGCAGATAATCGTAAAGGTCCATTGTGGACTGTAAATATCTTACGGCAGCATAACTTGGTAGATATACTAATGCATTAGCGCGGAATACTTTCCGCTAGAAAAAAATTAGTACCAATTTTGGACACAAAGTGGCATTCTGGTCCTACATACTACACTACTGGCCATTAAAATTGCTGCACCACGAAGATGACGTGCTACAGACTCGAGATTTAACCGATAGGAAGAAGATGCTGTGATATGCAAATGATTAGCTTTTCAGAGCATTCACACAACGTTGGTGCCGGTAGCGACACCTAGAACGTGCTGACATGAGGAATGTTTCCAACCGATTTCTCATACACAAACAGCAGTTGACCGGCGTTGCCTGGTGAAAAGTTTTTGTGATGCCTCGCGTAAGGAGGAGAAATGCCTAACATCACGTTTCCGACTTTGATAAAGGTCGGATTGTAGCCTATCGCGATTGCGGTTTATCGTATCGCGACATTGCTCCTCACGCTGGTCCAGTTCCAATGACTGTTAGAAGAACATGGAATCGGTGGTTTCAGGAGGGTAATACGGAACGCCTTGCTGCATGCCAACGGCCTAGTATCACTAGCAGTCGAGATGACAGGCATCTTATCCGCATGGCTGTAACGGTCGTGCAGCCACGTCTAGATCCGAGTCAACAGATGGGAACGTTTGCGAGGCAACAACCATCTGCACAAACAGTTCGACGACGTTTACAGCAGCATGGACTATCAGCTCGGAGACCTTGACGCTGCATCACAGACAGGAGCGCCTGCAGTGGTGTATTCAACGACGAACCTTGGTGCACGAATGGCATAACGTCATTATTTCGGATGAATCCAGGTTCTGTTTACAGCGTCATGATGGTCGCATCCGTTTTTGGGACATCGAGATGAACGCAACTTTGGAAACGTGTATTCATCGTGATGGTATAGGGTGCCATTGGTTACACGTCTCGGTCAACTCTTGTTCTCATTGACGGCACTTTGAACAGTGGACGTTACATTTCAGACCCGTGGCACTACCCTTCATTCGATCCCTGCGAAACTCTACATTTCAGCAGGACAATGTACGACCGCATGTTGCAGGTCCTGTACGGGCCTTCATGGATACAGAAAATGTTCGACTGATGCCCTGGCCAGCACATTCTCCAGATCTCTCACCAATTGAAAACGTCTGGTCAATGGTGGCCGAGCAATTGGCTCGTCACAATACGCCAGTCACTACTCTTGTTGAACTGTGGTATCGTGTTGAAGCTGCACGGACAGCTGTACCTGTACACGTCATCCAAGCTCCGATTGACTTAATGCCCAGGCGTATCAAGGCCGTTATTACGGCCAGAGGTAGTTGTTCTGGGTACTGATTTCTCAGGATCTATGCACCCAAATTACGTGAAAATGTATTCACATGTCAGTTCTAGTATAATATATATGTCCAATGAATACCCGTTTATCATCTGCATTTCTTCTTGGTGTAGCAATTTTAATGGCCAGTTGTGTATTTTGATTAAGACATTCACATTTAGACTACAAAAAGCTAGGATGAAAACACACTTGCTTCACAAAAAATGATTCAAATGGCTCTGAGCACTATGGGACTTAACATCTGAGTTCATCGATCCCCGAAAACTTAGAACTACTTAAACCTAACTAACCTAAGGACATCACACACATCCATGCCAGAGGTAGGATTCGAACCTGCCACCGTAGCGGTCTCGCGGTTCCCGACTGAAGCGCCTAGAAGCGCTCGGCCACACCGGCCGGCACACGCTTTACATTGGGTGATTATAATTAATGTGCAGATAATCGTAAAGGTCCATTGTGGGCAGTAAATATCTTACGACAGCGAAACCTGATAGACATTCTAATGCATTAGTGCCGAACGATTTACGCTGGAAAAAAAGTACCCTTTTTTGGCACAAAGTGCCCAAAATAGTACCGATTTTGGGCACAAAGTGCCATTCTGGTTCTACGTACTATTTGTATGACGGTGTGACATCCACGCTGTCATTTGTAAAGCTATTATGTGAGCGAATAGTATGGTTATCGAGAAGAAAGACTGTGCTTTGGGTGGCCTCCGTGACCGAGCGGTTCTAGGCGCTTCAGTCCGGAACCGCGCTGCTGCTACGGTCGCAGGTACGAATCCTGCCTCGGGCATGGCTGTGTGTGATGTCCTTAGGTTAGTTAGGTTTAAGTAGTTCTAAGTCTAGGGGATTGATGGCCTCAGATGTTAAGTCCCATAGTGCTTAGAGCCATTTGAACCATTTTGACTGCTTTGTTAGTGAAACTGTTTTATGTAAAAGGCAGCAATTGCATTGCTGCATTGAGAGAATGTCACCGGATGAAAGGTGTGAGGGGTCGCCCGTTGTCATTAAATGGTTTGAAGCAGATGATAATGAAATTCGAAAACCGGAATGAGCCTGGCTTTGCCCGTAGAAGTGAAAGACGTCCTACCCCAGTGGAAGTTATTGAGGAAGTTGCTGTTGCTGTAGCTGTAGTTGACAATGCATCACGTGCCCCAGGTAGTGCTAGTGCTCGTACAGTGTCACGAGAATAGTCCATCCCGTGGTCAACAGTGCGGAAAGTTTTTCTGTCTATTTGACACTGGTACCCGTACTAGATTAAGATGGTGCAGCTGCTGAAACCTCATGATCGGCAGCGACGTTCCGAATTTGCTCGTCGGTTTCTGGCGCAGATGGAAGTTAACATGTGGCCGGAAAATATTCTATGGAGTAAGGAGGCACTTTTTACTCTACAGGGTGCAGATAGTGCACTGAACTGACGAATTTGGGATAGTGTTAAACCTCGTGTTACGTACGAAGAGCCATTGCACTCGCAGTATGGCACTGTGTGGTGTGGATTCACAAGCTCTTTTATTCTCGGTCCGTTCTTCCTTGAGGAGAATGTATCCAGAGGGCCTGTCATCTGTACCGTGACGTCTGTACGTTATCGAGAGCTTCTTGTACATCATATGATTCCTGCTTTGAAAGAGCGTAACTGTGTGGAAACCACACATCAAGGCACTCACCCAGTGAAAGATTTGCTTAATCAACCTTCCACAAACACGTTATCTCCAGAGTTTTTACAGATGCATGGCCTGAAAGATCACCTGATCTGAACCCATGTGACATTTGGCCCTGGGGATATCTAAAAGACCTCGTTTACTGGGACACGTTCAGTCTCTCTCAGACCTGAAGGCCAGTATATAGGAACACGTTGCTCAGGTTGCACCGGAACTGCTGCCAGCAGCTGTTGATGATGTCGTTTTACCTATGCAGCTTCTTGCCCACGTCTCCTGTACTCACATTGAACAAACTGCGTAAGCGGCGGTTAACAATAAAATCAACATTATGCCTTTCTCACTTGTTTCACCTTTACTGAGTACGTCCAGTTCCGAATCCATTACATATAGAAACATTTCTATATGTCTGTCTCGCATGCAAAGTGCCAGATTTGCACCTGATGGCCAAAAATGGAAATAATTTTTTCCAGCGTAAATATGTTCCGCCTTAACGCATTAGCATATCTTCCAAGTTTCGTTGTTGTGTGGTAATTACAATCCACACCGTACCTCTGTGAGTCGCTGCACTTTAATTATAACCACCACACATTATTCCCAGAAGTAACAGCAACCAATTTATTGTTGTTGTTGTGGTCTTCAGTTCTAACCCTGGTTTGAAACAGGTCTCTACGCTATACTATTCTGTGCAAACCTCTTCATCTCTGCATAACTGCAGCAACCTACATCCATTTGAACCCACTTACTGTATTGAAGCCTTGGTCTACCTTCATAATTACTACTGGTCCCGCCCCCAACACTCATACATACACACAAATACACACATACACACTTACTTTCGTCACCAAATTAACGATTCCTTGACGCCTAGAAAGTGTCTCATCAACCGATCTCTTCTTGTAGTCAAGAAGTGCCACAAGTTTCTTTTGTATCCAATGCGACTCAGTACCTCTTAATTAGTAATTCAAACTACCCATCTAATCTTCGGCGATCTTCTGTACCAACACGGTTCAAAAGCTACATTTCTGAGAAACTATTTAAATAGATTGCTTCGTACCTAGCTTATGCAGACGATATATCAGTTATGACGAGAAGCCGTAGAGAAATTGAACAAATCTGCCCTGGATTATAAGAGACAGCACGAAAGACGAGATTAAAAATTAATAGGGATATTACCGAGCGAGGAAGCGCAGTGGCTAGCACACTGGACTCGCATTCGGGAGGACGACGGTTCAATCCCGCGTCCAGTCATCCTGATTTAGGTTTTCCGTGATTTCCCTAAATCGCTCCAGGGAAATGCCGGTTTGGTTCCTTCCCCGTCCTTCCCTACTCCGATGAGACCGATGACCTCGCTGTCTGGTCTCCTTCCCCAAACAACCAACCAAAATAATAGGGATAAAAGAGAAAGAACGGGTCCCACGTAGCTGTAAGACGTCCAGGCTGACAAGGTGCTCACTGCGTCCGTGCTCGATTCCCACAGATATAAACCCCTGGATACTGGTACTCACTGCTGGAGATGCAATGATTTATCTGTCAAATTTCTGAAGCCAGTATGATAGTAATGTTTCGGGTAAACGTGGAAAATAGAACTTTATTGCTATAGTTTTGACATGTAAATTGTAAATGGCTACCTAATAAGTGGTTTTTAACAACGCAAACAAGTTTTTCTTAATTAGGGCACGGCATCTGTTACGTCACTGCATCACACCGCTGGATTCCATTCGGAAGGAGAAGGGCTCAGATTCCAGAAATACGTTTCCCGTGGTTTCCCAAAATTATCAAAGGCCACAGCCGATTTCCTGTACAATCCTTGCCTAATGCGACCCAGTACTCAGTCTCAATGGACCTAGCCGTCAATGTGTGGTCAAAATCTAATTTTTATACTGTCTCAATCAAGATGGTTCAGATAAAGAAGAAACATGTTTTGTACGATAGAACTAAGGTACATTAAAAAAGAAGTTTTCTATGCTTTTCTGTAAAAAAATGCTTAGTGTTTTCTTGTTAGGTTAAAGTCTGTCTTTCGCTACAGGCATGTATGGCTTTGGCCCTACCACCATTGATTTGAAATAACTGACTCTTTTTGCCTGCAACACATCTCTACTGAACGAGAAATCAGCAAGTGGCAGAGTGTGTGTTCTGAAAAGGTTTCGATTTTGTCATATCTCGACTGCTGTGAAATTTCAACAAAAGTACGAAATACTGAAGAAATGTACTGAATACTTACGATAGAGTCAGGGTGACATGGTCCTATTCGACTGCATATTTTCCACTTCCCTGGATCCAGGCAACTAAAATAATTCTGATAAACTACTCTTCTGAATAATTTTGCTCCAACTTCTCTCACACCATCATCTACATCCCAGAGACAACACTACTCTGCACATGCTTTCATCACGGTCATTCTCTGCAAACAGTTGACATTTCAGGTTCTTGAGACGCAAACTGCTGAAATGGTGCCACCTGGATGAAAATCACAGGAATGAATAAAAATTCGTCATGGATAAAACGATTAACCTATTGTAAACCATTATATCTAAAATCCTTCTCGGTGTACTGCTGCGTCATCATGTAACAGAATTATTACATTGCTCAAATTATAGACGTTTCGGTAATGTTGCACAGGCTTACCTCGTGGCATAGATTAATTTAACTGGGGATGGGTTCTGCAGAATAAGATCATTCATCTAAGCTGTTCACCTCATATATTCCCGGAATCGGTTTTGATGTTATATATCCGATTTCACCTGGTTGAATTCTGAGAAACGATGTAGGCCTGTAGTCTCTTTCCATAGCTACACTGGTGAGCGAAACTTAAGGGCTACTGGCCATTAGAATTGCTACACCACGAAGATGACGTGCTACAGACGCGAAATTTAACCGACAGGAAAAAGAGGCTGTGATATGCAAATGACTAGCTTTTCAGACAAGGTTGGCGCCGGTGGCGACACCTACAACGTGCTGACATGAGGTATGTTTCCAACCGATTTCTCATACACAAACACCAGTTGACCGGCGTTGCCTGGTGAAACGTTATTGTGATGCCTCGTGTAAGGAGGAGAAATGCGTACCATCACGTTTCAACTTTGATAAAGGTCGGACTGTAGCCTATCGCGATTGCAATTTATCGTATCGCGACATTGCTGCTCGCGTTGGTCGAGATCCAATGACTGTTAGCAGAATATGGAATCGGTGGGTTCAGGAGGGTAATACGGAACGCCGTGCTGGATCCCAACGGCCTCGTATCACTAGCAGTCGAGATGACAGGCATCTTATCCCCATGGCTGTAACGGATCGTGCTGCCACGTCTCGATCCCTGAGTCAACAGATGGGGACGTTTGCAAGACAACAACCATCTGCACGAACAGTTCGACGACGTTTGCAGCAACATGGACTCTCAGCTCGGAGACCATGGCTGCGGTTACCCTTGACGCTGCATCACAGACAGGAGCGCCTGCGATGGTATACTCAACGACGAACCTGGGTGCACGAATGGCAAAACGTCATTTTTTCGGATGAATCCAGGTTCTGTTTACAGCATCACGATGGTCGTATCCGTGTTTAGCGACATTGCAGTGAACGCACATTGGAAGCGTGTATTCGTCATCGCCATACTGGCGTATCAACCGGCGTGATGGTATGGGGTGCCATCGGTTACACGTCTCGGTCACCTCTTGTTCCCATTGACGACACTTTGAACAGTGGACGCTACATTTCAGATGTGTTACGACCCGTGGCTCTACCCTTCATTCGATACCTGCGGAACCCTACATTTCAGCAGGATAATGCACGACCGCGTGTTGCAGGTCCTGTACAGCCTTTCTGGATACAGAAAATGTTCGACTGCTGCCCTGGCCAGCACATTCCCCAGATCTCTCACCAAGTGAAAACGTGTGGTCAATGGTGGCCGAGCAACTGGCTCGTCACAATACGCCAGTCACTACGCTTGATGAATTGTGGTATCGTGTTGAAACTGCATGGACAGCTGTAACTGTACACGCCACCCAAGCTCTGTTTGACTCAATGCCCAGGCGTATCAAGGCCGTTATTACGGCCAGAGGTGGTTGTTCTGGGTACTGATTTCTCAAGATCTATGAACTCAAATTGCGTGAAAATGTTATCACATGTCAGTTCTGGTATAATATATTTGTCCAATGAATACCCGGTTATCATCTGCATTTTTTTATGGTGTAGCAATTTTAAAGGCCAGTAGTGTAACATAACTCAAAGAAACTTGTGGCCCCAGCTCTCGGCTAATAAGCTTCTACAGAGCAGCAAATTAAGTGTTTACGTTTTCATGTGTTTTCCTCGTAGTACATTTCTTAAAATTCGTACATGTTTTTCTGTTTAAGAGGTTTAATATCGCATCGTGCAAGTGTAAATTCTCTCAATCTGCAGCGCAGTTTTCATTTCCTCTGAACAGCCAGCTAACATAACCCATTAACGCATCAACGTTCATTAATGACACATCAGGAGGTTAGCAATTTGCACGCCTAGGATTTTGTCTGCTTTTAGAGTTTACTTTTTCAATTAGACTTTCTAGGATGGGTAGGATGTGTGCACGCTGTGGGTGGATGTATGAGGAGCTTGCCGCAGTTCGCCAACAGCTGAATGCGCTTTTGGCGAATGTCAATCACCTTGAGGCTGCTGCTTCGGAGTGTAGCGGTGGCGAAGAATCTGGTGTCGGGCATGGGACACATCAGGTGTCGCTTGTTTGGCTCGCGGTCTCTGCTGTCGAGGCACCTCCTAATGTACCCGACGTGACGGATCCGCCCTCACAGCAGGATGAGTGACAGGCGATAACGCGTTCACGTCGCTTGAGGGAGAGGGCCAGTGTGGAGACTGGCCGTCTGGCTTCACTCATTAACCCTGTGAGAGGACATGTCGCCGCTGCTTCAGCAGGGCCCGAGCAGACGCACCGAGAGGGCTCCAACTTCAGGCGCGTTATGCAGCTCGTTAGACAGATAACGTCCAGGGCTCAAAGATAGCCAATGTGAACTCCCTATGTCTGCCGGAGGGTCTCATCCGAGATGTGGAGGCGGCCCTACCTGCAGCTATCGAGCGTCCAGGGTGCAGTCCTCTGCAAGTTGTGGCTCACGTCAGCACCAACCATTTCTGGCACATGGGTTCTGATGCGATCCTCAGCTAATACAGGCGGCTGGCGGAGACGGTGAAAACTGCTGGCCTCACACGTGGGGTGCAAGCAGAGCTCGCAATCTGCACCATTGTTCCCAGTGTCCGCAGCTCGTGGTCGTGCGGTAGCGTTCTCGCTTCCCACGCCCGGGTTCCCGGGTTCGATTCCCGGCGGGGTCAGGGATTTTCTCTGCCTCGTGATGACTGGGTGTTTTGTGATGTCCTTAGGTTAGTTAGGTTTAAGTAGTTCTAAGTTCTAGGGGACTGATGACCATAGATGTTAAGTCCCATAGTGCTCAGAGCCATTTTGTTCCCAGAGTTGAGCAAGATCCTTTCGTTTGGAGCGGAGTGGAGGGTCTCAACCAAAGACTTCGTCGACTCTGTGACGGTCTTGTCTGCAGATTACTGGACCTGCGCTATCGGTGGGTACTTGTAGGACTCCCCTTTATAGGTCAGGCGTGCACTACACAGAGGAAGCAACTAGTTGGATAGCAGAGTACTTGTGGAGTGCACATGAAGGCTTTTTTAGGCTACGCGAAAGTTTGAGGTATTCTGATGAATACTTGCCAGCCGATTCGCAGCAAGGGAAGTCAGACCGCGTTCAGAGTGAAGGCACTTCGACTGTCAAACTTTTGTCAATAAATTGTCTAAGTATTCGTAACAAACAAACTGAACATCCTGTTCTGGCGTTCAAATTATTCTTGTAACCGACAGATGGCTGAAACTCGAAGTAGAAATCTCTGAGATATTTAGCGAGTCGTGACATGTAATTCGAAAAGACAGATTAGACGCCACAGGAGGATTAGTGTTCACAGCAGTTTACAAAAATATTGTCTCTATTGAGGTCGAATTGAATGCGACTATGAAGTTAACTGATCGCGTATAACATGTATAGGTGAAATCAGGTTAATTGTCGGATGGTTTTATCTGCCACCCAATTCTGCTATAACAGTTTGAAAGTCGGTCAAAGGAAGTCAGCGGTCAGTAGCGCGTAAATATCCATATCATGCAATACTTGTTCGAGGTGACTTTAACCTGCCGAGTACAGGCTGTGACGTTTATGGATTCACTGCAGGGGAACAGACAACATTGTGAAGTACATTTGAACACATTTTCTGAAAACTGTCTTGAGCAGCTAGTTCGGCAGCCCACAAGCAGTGGAAATATCTTCGATCTGTCAGCTACAAACAGGCATCAACACAGTGACGGGGATTAGTGATTATGATGTCATCAAAATGACTATATTTACGAAAGTTAATAAATCAATCACGAAGGCTTGGAGAGTGTTTCTGTTAGAAAGAGCAGATAAGTATGTTAGCATCTCACTTAGATAGTGAATTGACATCACTTAGGTCCTGTAAGATGCACGTAGAGGAATTATGGGCAAAGTTTAAGCAGATTGTAGACTGTAGTCTGGAGAGTTACGGGCCCAGTAAGTGGGTTAATTATGGAAAAGACCCACCATCGTTCAATAACGAAATATGGAAAATGCTGAGGAAGCAGAGGCTGTTGGACTTTCACTTGAGAAGATAACGCGTGAATGACGTCGAGCAAAGTTTAGTAGCGATTCATGCGTCTGTGAGAAGATCTATGCGTGAAGCGTGCAACAACTACTACGCTAATACCTTAGCAAAAGGACCGGCAGAGAAACCCAGCAAATTCTGGTCCTATGTAAAATCGCAGACCCGCAAAATTACAGACCAGTATTCCTAACATCTGCCTGCTGCAGTTTCAATTCGAATATAATAAATTTTCTGGGGCCTGAGAAACTGATGTACACCAATCAGCATGGTTTCAGAAAGCATCACGTATCCGAAACTCAGCTTGTCCTTTTCTCACATAATATACTGCGAACTATGGATGAAGCATTTGACATGGTCCCCATTGCAGGCTGTTAAAGAAGACGAGCATATGGAGTAGGTTCATAGATGTGTGAGTGGCTCGAAGACTTATCAATTTATACAACCCAGTATGTTGTCCTCGACGGTGAGTGTTCATCAGAGACAAGGGCATCGTCAGGATCTCCCCAAGGAAGTGTGATAAGAGCGCTGTTATTTTCTGTATACATAAATTATTTGGCAGACGGGGTGGGGATCTATCTGCGGCTGTTTGCTGATGATGGTGTGGTGTACGGTAAGCCGTCAGAAGTTGAGTGGCTGTAGGAGGATACAAGATGACTAGATAAAATTTCCAGTTGTAGTGACAAATGGCGGCTTGCTCTAACTGTAGAAAAACGTAAGTTAATGTGGATGAATAGGAAAAACAAACAAGTAATGTTCGGATACAGCATTAGTAGTGTCCTGCTTAACACAGTCACGTCGTTTAAATATCTGGGCGTAAAGTTGCTGAGCGATATGGAATGGAACGAGCATGTGAGGAGTGGTAGGGAAGGACGCTGGTGCGACCTATTCTTGAGTACTGCTCGAGTGTCTGGGATCCTTACCATGTTGGATTAAAGGAAGAAATGTAAGGAATTTAAAGGCGGGCACGTAAGTGTTATGGAGATACTTCTGGAACTCATATGGGAATCCCTGGATGGAAGGGGACGTTCTTTTCGAGGAACGCAACTGAGATAGTTTAGAGAACCGGCATTTGAAGCTGACTGCCGGACGATTGTACTGCCGCCAACATACATTGCGCGTAAGGGCCACGAAGGTAAGATACGGGAAATTACGGCTCATACGGAGGCATATATATAGTCGTTTTTCCCTCACTCTATTTGCAAGTGGAAGGACCACGAAGGTAAGATACGGGAAATTACGGCTCATACGGAGGCATATAGATAGTCGTTTTTCCCTCGCTCTATTTGCAAGTGGAAGGACCATGAAGGTAAGATATGGGAAATTACGGCTCATACGGAGGCATATAGATAGTCGTTTTTCCCTCGCTCTATTTGCAAGTGGAAGGACCACGAAGGTAAGATACGGGAAATTACGGCTCATACGGAGGCATATAGATAGTCGTTTTTCCCTCGCTCTATTTGCAAGTGGAAGGACCATGAAGGTAAGATACGGGAAATTACGGCTCATACAGAGGCATATAGATAGTCGTTTTTCCCTCGCTCTATTTGCAAGTGGAAGGACCACGAAGGTAAGATACGGGAAATTACGGCTCATACGGAGGCATATAGATAGTCGTTTTTCCCTCGCTCTATTTGCAAGTGGAAGGACCACGAAGGTAAGATACGGGAAATTACGGCTCATACGGAGGCATATAGATAGTCGTTTTTCCCTCGCTCTATTTGCAAGTGGAAGGACCACGAAGGTAAGATACGGGAAATTACAGCTCATATGGAGGCATATAGATAGTCGTTTTTCCCTCGCTCTATTTGCAAGTGGAACAGGAAAGGCAATGACTAGTAGTGGTATAGGGTACACTCCGCCACACACCATACGGTGGCTTGCTGAGTATCTATGTAGATGTAGACGTAGGCGTAGACATTCATAGAAAGAATTGCTACAGATCATTACAGAACAGGAAGCTAACTGAAAGAAATACACCATGAGACGAACAGAAATGTCACTTTCTTTCAAATACATTAGTACAGACGGGACGTTGTTCTTAGTAGGGTGTGTGACCATCACAGACAGCAGTGTATGCTCTGCAGTGTGCTTCCATGGTGGTGTACTACCGCACCATGTTAGAAACTGTTTATTACATTGCTCAAATTATAGACGTTTCGTTAATATTGCACAGGCCTACGTCACGGCATAGATTAGTTTAATTGAAAATGGGTTCTCAGTATAAGGTGATCCAGCCAAGCTGCTCACCTAAAATATTTCAGGAACCGTTTAAGATATAGTATATCCGATTTCACCCAGGTGAATTCTGAGCAAGTCCTCACTTAACGACGTAGACCTATAATCTCATTACATAGCTACACTGGTGTGCAAACTTTAAAGACGAAACTAGCACTATGTGTCACTATCAACTAACATAACAGGAAGAAGGTTGAGACCTCAGCTGTCGGCTAATACACTTCTACAGAGCGGCATGTTAAGGAGTTCTTCTGATAGGGCGTTCCAGTGCTTCACCAGCGCGGTTGACAACTGTTGGATGATCGATAGTGCATGTGTACATACTGCAATACATCTCTCCAACGCACCCCTAACACTGACCGGTGAGTGTACTGTGTTCAAAGATTTGGAGGTCAGTACGCCTATGCAACATATGCCTCTCCACAGCATAACACCCGGACCACCAAAACGATCATGTTCGACCGCGTTTCTGGGAGCTTTAAGTGCTCCACCTCTCACCATACGAGGGTACGCCCAGAATCACTACTCAGACATAATCTGCCCCCATTGGTAAGGTGTACGATACCCCACGCCTTGTTGGTCCATTCTGTACGCTCCTGGCACCATTGCCAACGGTGATGCCGATGTGTAGTTGTCAACGGAAAATAATGTACTAATCGTCCTACGAAGATAACACCTCCATGTAGTAACCGTGTTACAGTAGAGCTTAGGATTGCGTGTCTTGCAGTCCTCCCCACGCACGTCAAACAATGCTGTGAGTAGTACCAAACTACCTGGACTACACTCGTCACTCTTCGTCCTTCTTCCAGTTTTCCGATGATTCTTCCCCATGTGAAGTCATCCAGTTGTACCCGGGTCATTTTTTAAGGAAAAACACCATCGCAGTTCACCGTGACTGCTCGCTGACTGACGCAAACTGTCTTTTCCCGTTCCTTCCGCTGCCTCGTGTTGCGGAACCAACCCGATTATAGTCAACCTGACCTCACGCCATGTGATTTCCAGCGTCCTGTCCACGACTGGAAAACTACTGGCAACATGCTCCCTCACTTAATTTCCACCGATTTGTTAATATGTTATGTTGCATTATTTGTATCGTCCTTAAGTTTTGCAAAGCAGTGTATATCAGCTACAGATATATTGATATCAGCTTAGCTTTTCCAAATGGAACTATAGTAATTTCCGTTACTTGTGTCGTACTCCTAAAAGAGACAAATTCAACGGCGCTTCACTCTTCAAAATAAGATTACTAATTTCGGAGTAATCACAGTGTATAGAACTTTAGGGTTTCTCTGCTTTTAATACGAAACCGATTGCTGTTTTATAAATCACATCGGGAAGGGAGGAAACAGTTTTGTACTCCATCGATACCGGACTAAATCGTGCAAGTGGAAATATAGCATCCATTATCTCCGTGTCGCTCACGTGTGTTCAAAAATGGTTCAAATGACTCTGAGCACTATGGGACTTAACTGCTGAGGTCATCAGTCCCCTAGAACTTAGAACTACTTAAACCTAACTAACCTAAGGACAGCACACACATCCATGCCCGAGGCAGGATTCGAACCTGCGACCGTAGCGGTCGCGCGGTTCCAGACTGTAGCGCCTAGAACCGCTCGGCCACTCCGGCCGGCTCTCACGTGTGTCGATTGCTGGTTAGCTGCCTGTATATGTTTTTCACAAACCAAGAGAAACAAGGCTGCTGATCCTTTACGGAGAATGCAGAAGGAAAGTGAAGAGAACAGTGGAATTGTACACAAAATAGTATCCTGACAGTCAGTGTTCAACAAGAATGACAGTTAAGCAAAAGTACAAAACAGCGTTATTAGAACGGCACTGAAGTACTACGCAGAGGAAAGGAGCAGTTCTACGATGAGCGGAGCAAGCGAAATGCTCGTAGATATTCTGGCAGCTGTTGCTCGTAATCAACATGTTAGCTCCAGACAAACTGCTAATGCTTCAGAAACACGTCAGCACAGGGTTGTTCGCATTTTGGGCGCAAATAGTTCCCATCTGTGACTTCACTAGAAGACGCACTAAATTCTGTCGCTCTGTTCTGGCGTGACATTAGGAAAACAGATTCTTCTTCAAAAAATATTGTAGACCATGTGATTAATCTTAACTTCATTGAAGAAAGCTTAACCGAAGTGCTGTAGGTTCTCCTAGAGGGACTGCTACTTGTAATACGTAGATGTATGTGGTATCAGCATTATAAGTGGCCAGGTTACAACTCGCTTGTAGCTATGATAGAACTCGTTCAGCTACTTCCTGGTCACTGTACAACATATGAATGCGTTGTCAGTTAGCCTGTACTTCTATGTATATCTAATTCGACGCCACTGAACAAGATGAAGTCTACACTCCTGGAAATGGAAAAAAAGAACACATTGACACCGGTGTGTCATACCCACCATACTTGCTCCGGACACTGCGAGAGGGCTGTACAAGCAATGATCACACGCACGGCACAGCGGACACACCAGGAACCGCGGTGTTGGCCGTCGAATGGCGCTAGCTGCGCAGCATTTGTGCACCGCCGCCGTCAGTGTCAGCCAGTTTGCCGTGGCATACGGAGCTCCATCGCAGTCTTTAACACTGGTAGCATGCCGCGACAGCGTGGACGTGAACCGTATGTGCAGTTGACGGACTTTGAGCGAGGGCGTATAGTGGGCATGCGGGAGGCCGGGTGGACGTACCGCCGAATTGCTCAACACGTGGGGCGTGAGGTCTCCACAGTACATCGATGTTGTCGCCAGTGGTCGGCGGAAGGTGCACGTGCCCGTCGACCTGGGACCGGACCGCAGCGACGCACGGATGCACGCCAAGACCGTAGGATCCTACGCAGTGCCGTAGGGGACCGCACCGCCACTTCCCAGCAAATTAGGGACACTGTTGCTCCTGGGGTATCGGCGAGGACCATTCGCAACCGTCTCCATGAAGCTGGGCTACGGTCCCGCACACCGTTAGGCCGTCTTCCGCTCACGCCCAAACATCGTGCAGCCCGCCTCCAGTGGTGTCGCGACAGGCGTGAATGGAGGGACGAATGGAGACGTGTCGTCTTCAGCGATGAGAGTCGCTTCTGCCTTGGTGCCAATGATGGTCGTATGCGTGTTTGGGGCCGTGCAGGTGAGCGCCACAATCAGGACTGCATACGACTGAGGCACACAGGGCCAACACCTGGCATCATGGTGTGGGGAGCGATCTCCTACACTGGCCGTACACCACTGGTGATCGTCGAGGGGCACTGAATAGTGCACGGTACATCCAAACCGTCATCGAACCCATCGTTCTACCATTCCTAGACCGGCAAGGGAACTTGCTGTTCCAACAGGACAATGCACGTCCTCATGTATCCCGTGCCACCCAACGTGCTCTAGAAGGTGTAAGTCAACTACCCTGGCCAGCAAGATCTCCGGATCTGTCCCCCATTGAGCATGTTTGGGACGGGATGAAGCGTCGTCTCACGCGGTCTGCACGTCCAGCACGAACGCTGGTCCAACTGAGGCGCCAGGTGGAAATGGCATGGCAAGCCGTTCCACAGGACTACATCAAGCATCTCTACGATCGTCTGCATGGGAGAATAGCAGCCTGCATTGCTGCGAAAGGTGGATATACACTGTACTAGTGCCGACATTGTGCATGCTCTGTTGCCTGTGTCTATGTGCCTGTGGTTCTGTCAGTGTGATCATGTGATGTATCTGACCCCAGGAATGTGTCAATAAAGTTTCCCCTTCCTGGGACAATGAATTCACGGTGTTCTTATTTCAATTTCCAGGAGTGTATACAGAAGTTCCGACGACGCTAGTAGATTTAAGACATCGTATTGTTGCAGTATGTGCAATTATCAGTCTTTCCACAAGTCCTTGTACTGTTGATGCAAACGTGTAATGCAGTAGACGGTGGTCATTCCGAATACTGTATGATATATTAGGAATTTTAACGATGGTTATACGAGGTGCATTCAAGTTCTAAGGCCTCCGATTTTTTTTCTAATTAACTACTCACCCGAAATCGATGAAACTGGCGTTACTTCTCAACGTAATCGCCCTGCAGACGTACACATTTTTCACAACGCTGACGCCATGATTCCATGGCAGCGGCGAAGGCTTCTTTAGGAGTCTGTTCTGATCACTGGAAAATCGCTGAGGCAATAGCAGCACGGCTGGTGAATGTGCGGCCACGGAGAGTGTCTTTCATTGTTGGAAAAAGCCACAAGTCACTAGGAGCCAGGTCAGGTGAGTAGGGAGCATGAGGAATTACTTCAAAGTTGTTATCACGAAGAAACTGTTGCGTAACGGTAGCTCAATGTGCGGGTGCGTTGTCTTGGTGAAACAGCACACGCGCAGCCCTTCCCGGACGTTTTTGTTGCAGTGCAGGAAGGAATTTGTTCTTCAAAACATTTTCGTAGGATGCATCTGTTACCGTAGTGCCCTTTGGAACGCAATGGGTAAGGATTACGCCCTCGCTGTCCCAGAACATGGACACCATCATTTTTTCAGCACTGGCGGTTACCCGAAATTTTTTTGGTGGCGGTGAATCTGCGTGCTTCCATTGAGCTGACTGGCGCTTTGTTTCTGGATTGAAAAATGGCATCCACGTCTCATCCATTGTCACAACCGACGAAAAGAAAGTCCCATTCATGCTGTCGTTGCGCGTCAACATTGCTTGGCAACATGCCACACGGGCAGCCATGTGGTCGTCCGTCAGCATTCGTGGTACCCACCTGGATGACACTTTTCGCATTTTCAGGTCGTCATTGTGTGCACAGAACCCACAGAAATGCCAACTCTGGAGGCGATCTGTTCAACAGTCATTCGGCGATCCCCCAAAACAATTCTCTCCACTTTCTCGATCATGTTGTCAGACCGGCTTGTTCGAGCCCGAGGTTGTTTCGGTTTGTTATCACACGATGTTCTGCCTTCATTAAACTGTCGCACCAATGAAGGCACTTTCGACACATCCATAACTCCATCACCACATGTCTCCTTCAACTGTTGATGAATTTCAATTGGTTTCACACCACGCAAATTCAGAAAACGAATGATTGCACGCTGTTCAAGTAAGGAAAACGTCGCCATTATAAGTATTTAAAACAGTTCTCATTCTCGCCGCTGGCGGTAAAATTCCATCTGCTGTAAGGTGCTGCCATCTCTGGGACGTATTGACAATGAACGCGGCCTCATTTTAAAACAATGCGCATGTTTCTATCTCTTTCCAGTCCGGAGAAAAAGAATCGGAGGCCTTAGAACTTGAATGCACCTCGTATTACCACATTCTTTTGTGATATCCATTTTACAGCTGTTGTTGATGTAACTTGGCTTAAACTCACGATACGAAGTTATTGTTTAGCAACCTTTATACTTCTATTCTCTGTTTTACAAATCCACTCAATTTTTAACGTGTACTTCTCTGTCAGTACTCTGGCAGAAACAAAAACATAACTGTTACGGTAGTTAACTGGAAATCATTCTTCTATGCTACAACCAGCCACAAGAAGGCAAGGGCGATTAGTTTCAGCTTTAAATGATACTTTTCTGCACGATTCCGTTTCTGTGGGTAGGCTCTCTTAGTTGTACCAAGCTTGGGCGCTTCATTAATCTGACGCACATTTCCGCCTAATGACACGAACTTTCGCATTACACAGCAATCGGTCTTATGTCCAAAACAGATAAATCTAAGTTCTAAATTATGTAACTGCTCCGAAATGACTAATCGAATTTTGATGAGAGAAACGCCGCTGAACTCGTCTCTTCTTAGAACTACGATACCAGCAGTAGAAATTACTATAGTTCCATTAGAAAAACCGATACTGATATCGATATCACTGTAATTAAAACAGCCATAAAAAGAGACTGTTTAGTGAGAACTTATTCAAAATTAAGATGTCTCAAACAGTTCAGGAAATATCTGAGGTGAGCAGCTTAACTGAATCAGCCTGCATATTGCATTTCTAAAGGGATCATAAGAGCACCGAAATAAAGTCATTAGATTTTATGGGAGCTAAAATACCACTGGCATATGTTAGGACAGGAAGATAGGATATGTAACACACTGTCAGACTGTTCGTGGATTGCACGACTTCCCGGTAATTGGTAGCCCACCGTGAATAGGGGAAAAGTTTGTGGAGGCCGTTTACTCCTGATATCAGTCGCAGAAACCCGACTCCAGTTCGGCATGCGTCGTTTGTTTAGCGGGTCGCAGCGCTATCCAGCGAGGCCGCTGCCCTGCGATCGCACAGGGATTCCTGCCAACCAGGACGCCGGGAGCCTGCAGCCAGTGGTATTTCAGGGTCACTAAAATCAAAAAAATTTTAATTTACGAACCCTTTAGAAAGACAATACTTTGAGGCATCCACTGCCCTAGCTAACTAAATCCACGCCTTGAGCAAGACCGATTTATACCAGTGCGAACCAGCCTTAATCCAAATTAGCAGGTGGTGGTCGACTTGAAAATAACAGCTTGTAACCGTGATAAGAGAACCAATTTTAATCATAAGTATTTTAACGGAAAGGAAACGAGAGGTGCGAGTGAAGTGTCTGATAACGAGGAAAGACCACATCTTATTGGATTAAATACCAAAGCTTTCCGCAGTCTCTCGTCGATTAAGGGAATATGACGACGTTGCTGAGCCGTCGGTACGAAGGATCAGAAGGATCAGAGAGGAAGGAATTGGGATTAGGATTTACCGTAGGGTAGTCTATAAGACGGAGCACGAGCCCTGATCGGTGAAGGATGGGGAACGAAATCCACCGTACCCTTCCTATAGGAGACATCCCGGAATTCGTTTTGTGTGATTTAGAAAAACTACAGGAAAGTTAATTCTGGGTGGCTGGACGAGAGTTTGAACCCTGATGCACCTTTGTGCCAGCCCAGTTTCATCTCGAATTCGCTCGGTCCTACGTATTAGATTTTGCGGAATTCGGATTGGACTGTTTCCGGGGTCTTCTCATATATTTAATGGACTCAGTTCACTGTCTAAGCCGGCCAGTGTGGCCGAGCGGTTCTGGGCGCTTCAGTCCGGAGCCGCGCTGCTGCTGCGGTCGCAGGTTCGAGTCCTGCCTCGGGCATGGATGTGTGTGATGTCCTTAGGTTTAAGTAGTTCTAAGTCTAGGGGACTGATGACCTCAAATGTTAAGTCCCATAGTGCTCAGAACCATTTGAACTATTTTTCACTGTCTAAGGTAGTATGACATCCGTATAACAATTGAGGAATGGCGGTTAGAGTTAAGCGTTTCGTCGGCGTCGAGATCATGACAGCTGGAGCACTAACTTACTTTCCAAAGAGTATAGTAGATCAGTGATACAGTATTCACCATAAGCACTTTAGGGAAACCACTGAAAAGCTGCATGACGCAGGCCCGCCGAGAATTTGAACCTCGTTTATCATGAACGAGAGTGCAATGCCTCAGCCTTATTGTGCACTGGTTTAGCCAGTCTGATGCCATTCTTCAGTACTTTGCGGTATTGCCTGCAGCGAAATTTAGTAACTTTGTTTTCGCACTTCTTCGTGTTATAATACAGCTCCCTTTTCCACACAGGCGGCTGCCTGCTTTGGTGAAGACAGTTCTGTCACTTGTGGGTTGGAAGCAGAGCTATCGTTTAGCAGCATCGTTCCCAGAACCGATGGTGGTCCTCTAATTCGCAGCAGAGTAGAATATCTAAACGAGAGGCTGAGATGATTCTGCGGCGGTGTCGGATGCAAAGTTCTCGACCTCCTCTATTGGGTGGGAATTGCAGGGTTTCCCTTAATAGCTCAGGCGTGCACTACACACAGGAAGGGGATACTTGGTCAGCGGAGTACGTGTAGCGTGCATATGTGACGGTTTTAGGATACAGAAGTTCCTCCGCAGGCCCGATAAAATGCCTTCTGAGTCCAGA
This sequence comes from Schistocerca cancellata, assembly GCF_023864275.1. Classification (NCBI taxonomy): domain Eukaryota; kingdom Metazoa; phylum Arthropoda; class Insecta; order Orthoptera; family Acrididae; genus Schistocerca; species Schistocerca cancellata. The sequence continues at coordinate 774,172,410 of NC_064629.1, forward strand.
CAGAGTAGCATTCGTGATTGCAGATCAGAGAACGGAACTATAAATACAGTGTTAGTTAACAGCAGGAGCGCCTACGGAAAGGTCATGGAACTAATCTCGCTTATAAACGGTTACAATGCCCACATACTAATAGGGCAGAAAGCTGACTGAGACCAGATGTCAATAGCAACGAAATTCTAAATTCCTACTGGAATGTATGTTGCAAAGACAGATTGAACGCTGGTGGTAGAAGCATGTTTATAACCATAAAAATTCGATAATATCTTGCAAGATTAGTACAGGTTCCGAATGTGAAATAATATGCGTGAAAATAAGTGTTAAAGGTGGATAAAACATTGTTGTCGGATGCTTTTATAGATCCCTGATTCAGCAGCGGTAGTGGCGGAACAGTTGAGGGGAAACGTGACGTATATTTTGCGTTATTTTCTGGTCATGATATAGTTTTACGTGAAGATATTAACTTACCAGCTATTGCCTGGGAGACTAAGATGATTAGAACGGGTGGTAGTGACAGAGAATCATATGATACTGTTGTAACTACTTTATCCGTAAATTACCTTGAGTAGTTAATCAGAGAACCGACACGTGAAGACAATAACTTAGAACTGCTGGTGACAAAGAAGGCCAAACGTTTCGACTCAGGGTACAACAGGTAACCAGTGATCAAGCGGCCATTGCAGCATCACTGAATACGGGTGTAAATAGGAATACAAGGACAGGCAGGAAGATCGTTCTCGTTGGCAAGAGCGAGTGGGAACAGATTTCAAATTACCTGAGCGGCCAGTACAAAAATTTAATCTCCAGTACTAACAACGCTAAGTATCAATGGACTAACTGCAAGAGCATTGGACAGTACGCTTTAGACAGGTATGTGCCGAGTAAAGTTGTGAGGGATAGAAAAGACACGCCATGGTTCGACAGCCATGTTATAAAACTGCTACGACAGCAAAGAGAGCTTCACTGCAAATTTAAACGTAGCCAAAGCCTGATATATAAAAACAAAGCCAAAATTAGCGTAAGAAGAGCCATGCGTGAAGCGCTCAACGAATTATGAAGTAAAGTTCTGTCTACTGAGTTGAGAGAAAAGCCTAAGAAGGTTTGCTCTTATGTTAAATCAGTAAACGTATGGAAGCCAACGATGCAATCACTTTGTGACATACTTGCGCTGAAACGGAGGACGACACAGGAATAGTCGAAACACTAAACGTCTTTTTCCAATACTGTTTCTCAGAGTAAGATCGCACTGTATTGCCTCCTTAAATCGTCTCACGAACTACAAAATGACTTACATCGAAATAAGTCACCATGGGACAGAAAAGCAACTGAAATCACTCTACAGAGGGAAGGCCACTGGACGTAACGGAACAGCAGTATGACTCTACTTAGAGCATGTGAAATAACTTGCCCCACTGTTAGAAGCACTGTACCGTATGGATTTAGAGAAACGAAGCGTTCCTGATGATTGAAAAATAGCACAGAACATTACCGTTTTCAAGAAGGATCGTCAAAGAGACGCACAATATATAGGCCTACATCTCTGACGTCAGTCAGTTGTAGACTTTTGCAACATATTTTATACTCGCGTACTATGTAGGTCAAAAACCTCCTGTTGTACGAATCAACATGGCTTCAGAAAAACAACGATCGTGTGAAACACAGCTCGCTTTCTTTGTCCACGAGACCCAGAAAGCAGTAGATACAGGTGCCCAGATAGTTGCCTTGTCCGTTGACTTCCAGAAGGCATTCGATACAGTTTCGCACTAACCCCTAATGAACGAAATACCAGTTGTGTGACTGGACTGAAAAGTTTCTAGCATACAGAACAAAGCATGTCATTCCGCGTGGAGAGAAGTCTTCAGACTTAAAGTAACTTCGGGCGTCCCACAGGGAAGCATTACACTATGATTACTATTCACATTATGTATAAATGGCATAGTAGATACCAAGTTCCATGACGCTATTCGCGGATGGTACTGTTGTATGCGGAGAAGTCGCAAGGGTGGAAAATTGAAGCCATTTGCAGGAAGACCTTCAGTGGAACGGCTCTTGGTGCAGGGACTGGCATTTGACCCTCAAGGTAGACAAACGTAACGTATTGCGATTACGTAGACAGAAAGACTCGTTATTGTATGATTAAACAAGTGCAGAACAACCACTGGTAGTAGCTTCTTCGACAAAATGTCAGGGAATATTTGTACGGAGCTATCTAAAACGGAACGAACAAAGTTAATTAATCACGAGTAAGGCAGATGCCAGACTAAAATTCATTGGAAGAAAACTCAGGTGATGTAGTTCATCAGCAAAGGCAATATCTTACAAAACACTCGTTCGACAAATGCTTGAATATTGCTCGTCAGCATGGGATCTGAACCAGATGCGACCGATAGAATAAATAGAGAAAATCCTAAGAAGAGCAGAGCGTTTCTTATAACTTCATTTAATAAGCACGAAAGCGTCACAGAGATGCTCAACCAAATCCAGTGGCAGATGCTGCAAGAGGGGCCTTCTCAAAAATGGCTCTGAGCACTATGCGACTTAACTTCTGAGGTCATCAGTCGCCTAGAACTTAGAACTACTTTAACCTAACTAACCTAAGGACATCACACACATCCATGCCCGAGGCAGGATTCGAACCTGCGACCGTAGCGGTCGCTCGGCTCCAGACTGTAGCGCCTAGAACCGCACCGCCACTCCGAGGCCTTCTCCATCGCTGTGTGGTTTATTGTTAACGTTCCGTAAAGTACGTTCCTAGAATAGTCAATGAATATACTGCTTCCTCCTGCATCTCGCGAAAAGAATGTGAAGATAATTAAGGTGCAGTCATGTACTGTGCGGCTGGTCCCGGCAGAGGTTCAACTCCTCCCTCGGGAATGGGTGTGTGTGTTTGTCGTAAGGATAATTTAGGTTAAGTAGTGTGCAAGTTTAGGGACTGATGCCTTTAGCAGTAAAGTCCCGTTAGATTTCACACACATCTGAATATTTTTTGAAAGTTAGGGAGTTTCGACTCCGCAAGAACACTTGCCGGCGATCCTTCTTCCCGCAAAGTCTTCGCGACTGGACCAGGAAAGGGTAAAGTGACAGTGGTACACAATGCACCCTCCGCCACAAACCACAACGTGGCTTGCCGAGTATAGATGTAGATGGATACCATATTCTAATTTCAATAGTAGTCCAAACTGGTTTCTTATTGGTATTACATTTCTAATTGCGATTTTATGATGGGAAGAAACCAACCAACTAGATTATGAAGCTCTCTAGTAATGTGTTATAAAGTTGTCAGTATTTTTGTCTTTTTAGTGTACCTTTAAATGCATGCAATGCAGGTTGTGCTGGAATTACTATACATCTTTCTTGTACTAATTCCTAATGTATTTTCGCTGTAACCTACTCACAAGCTTGTGTCTTCTGTGAATGCAGGATTTGATATCAGCGTCCATATGATACCCCATACAGCATGTGTCGGTGTACCGCTAGTGATCATCCAAGTTATCTTTCGCTGCCGTGGTTATGAGTGAAGCCACCGACAAAGTTGCATTGTTTAGAATAAAATTAGTGTTATTAGAATAGAAATGTTCAAAACTGTTTTTCAGGCACATGGACTGATAATTGACTAACAAACAATATAGAGAAGAACCAGCAACTTTAATACATAATAAAACCTTCACATGTGTGTCTCCACACCACTAACCCACACGCACAAAGATACACACACACACACACACACACACACACATTAAGAACTTCAATGGCTACGAGGTATAATAACTATTAATTAATAATTGACTGTAACACAAGAGTACTTGAAAATCATTTCTCAGATATCTAGGTCCGGCTGACCACTTATATTAAAAACAGAAATTAGCCAGGTACTCCAGCAAATGTTAAAAGCTACCTCCTAACAACGTATGTGCCACCCCTGACACTACCCAAAATCTTAACATCCGCGTTTCATTCGTCCATTTGTCAACTGAAATATGTACCGAGTCCATAGATCATTGGTCGGCCGCGGTGGCCGAACGGTTCTAGGCTCTTCAGTCCAGAACCGTGCGACTGCTCCGGTCGCAGGTTCGAATCCTGCCTCGGGCATGGATGTGTGTGGTGTCCTTAGGTTAGTTAGGTTTAAGTAGTTCTAAGTTCTGGGGGACTGATGACCTGAGGTGTTAAGTCCCATAGTGCTCAGAGCCATTTCAACCATTTGAACCACCATAGTTAATTGTAGTGGCGCTTTCTCATCGTAAAGCAGACATAAACAACTAAAATTTGGCGTACTGAGAGTAGTACGCTAGAAGCTTCACATACTGATGGTTACTCTCCTCAGAAGAGGCGTGTACTACCCTGTACGAAGTCTGATGAGAGCGACTCAGTCACATCCGATTGGCTGCGGAGAAACTGTCCATGCCCGTGTCGTTGAGTCCACAAACTACAGCTTGTTAGCAGTCACCTCCAGCCATTCTGTATCACAATGATTCATGATGCACCTAAATAGTGATGCAACAGGAAGTACGCAGATGACATTACGAGTTTTGCAATTTGAACGACATGCATTCGTGGCTGCGGTATCTGACAGTTAATTTTTTTCTGTCTCCCACGTATTTCGATACCCGGAAGAAAACCTCAACCTTCCTCTGTCTTTACAATAAGCTTTGGACTGAGTAATCTGTTGAATACAGCTACTCAATGATTTGTGAAGCACTCAGGGAATAGGAGCACAAGAGAAATTTTCTTGTCTGATCACGTTTCATCCGCTCTACAGCATTTACCATTATATGAGGTTCGGATCCAAACATTGCATATTCATTTGCCAAAGTATCTTGCGGAAACAGTTAAATACAACAGTGTAACAGCCAAAAATTCCACTTAATTGCAGTCATTAGTGTAGATTATCTTCACGTTGCGAAACATTGTTAAAATATCATAGTTCTTACCCTGAAAACGTAACCTGATTACAATACCATATCATAAAATCAAAATCAGTAGTTGACTTACGAATAATCAATACCTAAATCTGTTCCAACCTTATATAATGACATACAGGGTGGTCCATTGATCGTGACCGGGCCAAATATCTCACGAAACAAGCGTCAAACGAAAAAACTACAAAGAACGAAACTTGTCTAACTTGAAGGAGGAAACCAGATGGCTCTATGGTTGGCCCGCTAGATGGCGCTGCCATAGGTCAAACGGATATCAACTGCGTTTTATAAAAAAGGAACCCCCCATTTTTATTACATATTCATGTAGTACGTAAAAAAATATGAGTGTTTTAGTTGGACCCCTTTTTTTCGCTTTGTGATAGATGGCGCTGTAATAGTCACAAACGTATGGCTATTAATTTTAGACGAACAGTTGGTAACAGGCAGGTTTTTTAAAATTAAAATACAGAACTTAGGTACGTTTGAACATTTTATTTCGATTGTTCCAATGTGATACATGTACCTTTGTAAATCATTTCTGAGAACGCATGCTGTTATAGCGTGGTTATCTGTAAATACCACATTAATGCAATAAATGCTAAAAATGATGTCCGTCAACCTCAATGCATTTGGCAATACGTGTAACGACATTCCTCTCAACAGCGAGTAGTTCGCCTCTCGTAATGTTCGCACTTGCATTGACAATGCTCTGACGCATGTTGTCAGGCGTTGTCGGCGGATCACGACAGCAAATATACTTCAACTTTCCCCACAGAAAGAAATCCAGGGACGTCCAATCCGGTGAACGTGCGGGCCATGGTATGGTGCTTCGACGACCAACCCACCTGTCATGAAATATGCTATTCAATACCGCTTCAACCGCACGCGAGCTATGTGCCGGACGTCCATCATGTTGGAAGTACATGGCCATTCTGTCATGCAGTGAAACATCTTGTAGTAACATCGGTAGAACATTACGTAGGAAATCAGCATACATTGCACCATTTAGATTGCCATCGATAAAATGGGGGCCAATTTTCCTTCCTCCCATAATGCCGCACCATACATTAACCCGCCAAGGTCGCTGACGTTCCACTTGTCGCAACCATCGTGGATTTTCCGTTGCCCAATAGCGTATATTATGCCGGTTTACGTTACCGCTGTTGGTGAATGACGCTTCGTCGCTAAATAGAACGCGTGCAAAAAATCTGTCATCGTCCAGTAATTTCTCTTGTGCCCAGTGGCAGAACTGTACACGACGTTCAAAGTCGTCGCCATGCAATTCCTGGTGCATAGAAATATGGTACGGGTGCAATCGATTTGATGTAGCTTTCTCTACGCCGACGTTTTTGAGATTCCAGATTCTCGCACAGTTTGTCTGCTACTGATGTGCGGATTAGCGCGACAGCAACTAAAACACCTACTTCGGCATCATCATTTGTTGCAGGTTGTGGTTGATGTATCACATGTGGCTGAACACTTCCTGTGTCCTTAAATAACGTAACTATCCGGCGAACGGTCCGGACACTTGGATGATGTCATTCAGGATACCGAGCAGCATAAAAATGGTTCAAATGGCTCTCAGCAATATGGGAATTAACTGCTGTGGTCATCAGTCCCCTAGAACTTAGAACTACTTAAACCTAACTAACCTAAAGACATCATACACATCCACGCCCGAGGCAGGATTCGAACCTGCGACCGTAGCGGTCACGCGGTTCCAGACTGTAGCACCTAGAACCGCACGCTCCGGCCAGCCTGATCAGCATACAGAGCACACGCCCGTTGGGCATTTTGATCACAATAGCCATAAAGCCATACATCAACACGATATCGACCTTTTCCTTAATTGGTAAACGGTCCTTTTTAACAGGGGTAATGTATCACGAAGCAAATACCGTCAGCACTGGCGGAATGTTACGTGATACCACGTACTTAAACGTTTGTGACTATTACGGTGCCATCTATCACAAAGCGAAAAAAGTGGTCCAACTAAAACTTTCATATTCCCCTTACGTGCCACACGAATATGTAATAAAAATGGGTTTTCCTATTTAAAAAAAAGCGGTTGATATCCGTTTGACCTACGGCAGCGCCATCTATCGGGCCAACTTTCGTTCCTTGTAGTTTTTTCGTTTGATACTTATTTCGTGAGATATTTGGCCCGGTCACTATCAATGGACCACCCTGTATATGTCGCAGTCTCAGTTCGATCAGAAGTAGTTTCGCTCGGATTCCAAGAAGTCGTGTGGCTCGTGTTGTATACATGGCCTACTACTCTACGTCATCATGCTCATAGAAACGAATGCAGGTGACTACGGTTGTGCTCGGGTCTCGTTCGTGCTTTGTACTGTGTGTAATCGCCGATGGATAGCTAGCGGTGTCTCCCAGGCCCTGGAAGTGGGACTACTCCGAAAAGCTCCACCAACAAATTTGATCCCCTCATGGCATGCTGAGTCGGGCATGTTAAGGTACCAAGCTCTCACTGACCCTTATGCAGTGCAGGCGTAATCAAATTAGTACCGAACAAATTTTGTGAAAAATCATAAGTAGCTCTGTTCGTTTGCAGCCAGCTCTCCCATTTCGGACTATATAGGACGTCAAAATCTTTGTGTCATCTTACCTTCATGTCCACCAAAAGAAACAATCATCTCAGTTTCCCATCAAATACAAATGCCAAAGATCTCATGCTGATATGCTTTCCAGTCCCAAGCCTGGTTTGATGCTTCATACGTTCTTTCAACCTCTTAATCATCTGTGGAGCCAGTTGACATATAAGCTTGTAGTACTGTGTTGGGAGTTGGCTTCATTTGGCTTCGTTACGATAATGCATTCACTAGTAGGTTATCAGCATTCCTGTTTTCTTACTTATTATCAGAGCTCCTTCTGTATTAGCCTGTTTCATTTTGTATTTATAGCCTTTTACTCATTTGACCAAAGTCAAGTTCTTCCTGACAGCGCACTTCACATAATCGCACTGTAGCCGGCCGGAGTGGCCAGCGGTTCTAGGCGCTACAGTCTGGAACCGTGAGACCGCTACGGTCACAGGGTGGAATCCTGCCTCGGGCATGAATGTGTGTGATGTCCTTAGGTTAGTTAGGTTTAAGTAGTTTTAAGTTCTAGGGGACTAATGACTTCAGAAGTTGAGTCCCATAATGCTCAGAGCCATTTGAACCATTTTAATCGCACTGTATCCACATACAACCTATCTCTTTCCGCTTTGGAATTCTATAATCTACCCACCAAATTAAAGGCGCTAAGCTTCCACGACTCTGCGAGCAAAAAGCCAGATTTGTTCTTCCTGATGATGTCATCGTCCTGCATTGTCTCCTTCCCAGAGATTCGAATTTCACTCCCGAAATATTTTACCCAAGAGGATACCACCATCATTTAACATATGATAGAGCAGCATGGCCCGGGGAAAAATATCGGCTGTAACTTTCCCTTGCTTGCAACCATTGGCAGCACCACAATAACAAGGCTATGTTGACTAATGTAACAAGGCCAGATCAGTCAGTCATCAAGACATCGTCCCTGCAACTACTAAAAGGGTTGTCACCTTTGCTCAGGAATGATAGGTTAGTCTTTCTTCTTTTGTGTAGCTGCATCCAGTAAGAGTAGATAGCTCGGATTAGTTGTTTCCTAAATGCAGTTGTTAAGTTTCTTGTTTCCGAGACCCGGATTAGATGACTGTCAACGTTGTGTCCATGGTCTTTTCTGGGCACTTCGTGAGGAACTATACTGCTATACCTACTTTGGTGCAAGTAATTCTTTTACGGTTTTATGGGAGCTATCTGAAGAGACTCCCTCTGGCCGGACTGTTGTATGTCCCATAGTTTTTATAAATAAAAAAGATGGTTCTTGTATATGGTCTGGAAGTACATGCGAAATCCAAACTCTGCTGGTCAGTAGATGCCATATTGTAGAAATATTGTGCCATCGTTTAGGTAGCCAATTATGGTGTCTTTACAAGAATATTATTGTCAAATTATGGATGAAATCCTCCTTCCTGGCTACGGTCGCAGGTTCGAATCCTACCTCGGACATGGATGTGTGTGATGTCTATAGGTTTAAGTAGTTCTAGGTCTAGGGGACTGATGACCTTAGATGTTAAGTCCCATAGTGCTCAGAGCCATTTGAACCTCCTTGCTGAATTCAACATTTGGACGAGGTGCAGAGGTGAATGAACTTCAGGAACTCGTAACATTACATCTCTTCGTATCTTTAATTATTTCTAGCGTTACCACGCGGTAATCTAAAGGTCGTGAGGCTCTCTGTGAAAGGATGCTTCCTGAACCCGTCCTTATGCCTCTTACTGCAGAACTACATCGTTCGTTCCACCAATGAAATGCTTTCTTCTGTGGTGCTCTGAAGATTTCAGTATGGGTTTATCGGCTTCGTCGTAGATTACGCTGGTTAAATTTTTCATCCAGTCATGCTGATTAACTTGCACGTAGATTCATGCAAAAACTGGTTGATACGTGTGCTCACACATACCTACATATCTCTCCGCGCCATGGAGACACAAAATTATAGCTAGTTACACAGAAGGTAATACCCCGTCTGAATTCACGGCAGAAATTTTCCAGAGCCCTACTATGCGATAGCTTTATGTTTTAGAGTAAAATTATAGGCGATCCTGTAACGATTGCAGAATATGAATATACGCACTCCATAGATGAATATCTTAACAGAGACTGTTAAGCCAGCTTAAGTAAAAATATCTGTTAGATTTCAATTTTAACAACACTTGGTCAGAACAGTCAAGATTAGGTATTTTGTGTATGATAAATTTATTAATAGTGCATAACAGTGTTTCATTCTGAGAGTGTGTTAATTCTGTAAATATTAGCTATTACAGTTTACTGCATTGTATTAACCTATTTCGACTATCTCCTGACAAATGATCAGGATAGTAAGTATTATATTCAAATATTTAATGTTTTTATGTTTACTTTCTGACATGTTCCACATCCACGAGAATCATCTCATTTTTGGGTCCATGGAACGAAAACTGAATCTAATCTAGTCTAATCTATTATACCAATGTTGGGAGCATACGCAAGGCTATTCAGGGTGAGTCAGGAGGAGAGGTGCCTGCTTTGAGGTGTGATAGTATTAGTGGTTGTGAACAAAGAACGTCATATGAACATATGTCCTGTTCTTAACAGTTTAGTTTTGTACGCTTCGCCGCGCGGTATTAGCCGAGCGGTCTGGGGCGCTGCAGTCATGGACTGTGCGGCTGGTCCTGACGGAGGTTCGAGTCCTCCCTCGGGCATGGGTGTGTGTGTTTGTCCTTAGAATAATTTAGGTTAAGCTTAGGGACTGATGACCTTAGCAGTTAAGTCCCATAAGATTTCACACACATTTGAATTTTTTTTTGGTACGTTTCCTCACTAAATACATTCAAAAAATCTACCGTCAACTGCAGTGCATTTTGCATCTCTTGCCGGCCGGGGTGGCCGAGAGGTTCTAGGCGCTACAGTCTGGAACCGCGCTACTGCTACGGTCGCAGGTTCGAATCCTGCCTTGGGCATGGATGTGTGTGATGTCCTTATGTTAGTTAGGTTTAAGTAGTTCTAAGTTCTAGGGGACTGATGACCTTAGAAGTTAAGTCCCATAGTGCTCAGAGCCATTTGAACCATTTTTTGACTAACGCCCGTGATTTTCAAACAACAGTACGTCGGATACGTTTAAGGAAAGAGCATATGTTCATTTGAAGTTTTTTATTCAGAATCACCAATATTATCACTTCTTTCCTCCTGTCGCACCCTGTATAGATCACAGAGGTACACCCCCTTGCGAAAGGTGGTAGCGTTAAGTTTCTGGTCACCAATCTTTGCGTCAGTGACCTAGGTTATATTCCAAACTTCACCACTGTGTTCAGTGACGGCATATGACACTATTGATGGTGATCCGTCGTGGGATGGGGGTGTTAAGCCAACACCACCTAGACTACAGGCCTGCGCACACACTTGTGACGTCACATACTGATGGCAGAGTCTGTATCGGAACGCTCCTGTTAAGCACTCTACAACTATACGAACTTTACGAGTTTTAGAGCTGGGACCGCATAGGGTTTCTCGTGCTTTCCTCTTCTACATGGCCTTGTAATGAAAGTATGGAAATTTATATCATTGCGTAAAGTAACTGAACAAAACTGCCCTATGTTATTTCAAGATGTACAATTATCTTGACGATTTGCCTTAAATTCGCGTTTCTAGGCTTGAATACAAACTGTAATTTTAAATTCTGTCTTTTACCTCAGAAGCTACGTTTTCTTGCCGTAGAAAATCGGCAATATGCAACAACAAGCAGACGTTTTCGGTTTTAAATAAAACAGTTGGAGCTCCTACAGAATTCAACAATTTGTTTCCCCAGACATTTTCGTAAATTTTCCTCTCCACTTCAAAATTTGCTGACCTCACACGAAACTCAGATCATTCGACGAAATGGAGCACCCCCTGACTTAATGTTTAATGAATCAAAAAACCCGAAAAAAATTTTATTTCGTTGTTTGTCCAGAACTTTAGAACCTTAAACATGAAAAGATTGTTTCTCCTATATCCTTGACTGAAATTCGTGTCACAGGGTGCTGTTAATTTAATCACAATGCACTTACCTCGAAATTCTGCTTCATATATTGCTTACTCTGTCGAACACTGAATTCAATAAAACAATTTTCTAAGGTAGTTTACTCAAATTGAAATTATTTCCGAATAGTTGTATATGTAAAACTGAACAAAATCTTTCTGTAGTTCTTCCAAATAAAAGTACTGGAAACTCAATAATCTGGTAGGAATGATAAGGAACACGAAATATTTTCGAGCCACACTAATTAATATAATTATACTGTGTGACAATTGTTGCAAATGTGAGAGATATTTCACAGCCAGCTTCGTATTAACCTCGCAGAAATGGTCCAGAATTAAGAAACAAATTATACTGGTACATGACACATAACAGCTTTTAAAAACAAATGGCAAATATGGTGCAATGGAAACAAATAACACGCTATAAATTTTTTGTCATTTACTTGCCCTTGAATGTTGCTTAGACACAAATTCCTGTCTGCGGATAGCTGCAATCTAGCGATTTCTCAACTTCACACATTTCGCAAATCGAAACATGTGCACTTTCATGCCTTTTTGGGATTTATAATTTCCCTGGTAAAAGGGAACGCAACACTTGTATCCCATACTTCGAAGAACTGTAGGCGAATACTGTATGAAATCTATATCAGTTTCACGTGGCACACACTTTAAGCCGGCCGGAGTGGCCGAGCGGTTCTAGGCGCTACAGTCTGGAACCGCGCGACCGCTACGGTCGCAGGTTCGAATCCTGCCTCGGGCATGGGTGTGTGTGATGTCCTTAGGTTAGTTAGGTTTAAGTAGTTCTAAGTTCTAGGGGACTGATGACCTCAGAAGTTAAGTCCCATAGTGCTCAGAGCCATTTGAGCCATTTTGAACACACTTTCAACACAACATACACGTCAACAGGACTGCCGACTAAAGATATGATGGCCAACAGTTTGTGACGTCATGTGCCAATATGGCCGCTGTGCGTAGGCCTTGTATCTAGAAGGCTTTGGTTAAGCTCGGCTGCCCCTTGATGTTTTTCGAGAAGACTAGGATGTGTGCCACCACCGTGTTTCAAATTCTCGCTCCTCTCATTATCTCGAACGCGAATATGACACTACACTCCACCCAAACCCATTACAGTCACCAACACTTAACAGATCCACTTCCGCACACAGCTCTTATACTTCACGATGGAAAGGTGCCTGTGGGCACGGAGGATGCGGAAAACCTTTCCATTTAGGCGGTTGAATCGGTCCTTCGGTGTCTTCCAGCCATTCACGCCATGCGACTTTACTTTTCACCTCCTTGCGGATGTGTGAACAATTTCAGAATGTACCCCAGGTAACATACACTGAGGTAACGAAAGTCTATCTACATCTACATACATACTCCGCAATACACCATACGGTGCGTGGCGGAGGGTACCTCATACGACAACTAGCATCTTCTCTCCCTGTTCCACTCCCAAACAGAACGAGGGAAAAATGACTGCCTATATGCCTCTGTACGAGCCCTAATTTCTCTATTCTTATCTTTGTGGTCTTCCCGCGAAATGTAAGTTGGCGGCAGTAAAATTGTAGTGCAGTCAGCCTCAAATGCTGGTTCTCTAAACTTCCTCAGTAGCAATTCACGAAAAGAACGCCTACTTTCCTCTAGAGACCCCCACCCGAGTTCCTGAAGCATTTCCGTAACACTCGCGTGATGATCAATCCTACCAGTAACAAATCTAGCAGCGCACCTCTGAATTGCTTCTATGTCCTCCCTCAATTCGACCTGACAGGGATCCCAAACGCTCGAGCAGTACTCAAGAATAGGTCGTATTAGTGTTTTATAAGCGGTCTCCTTTACAGATGAACCACATCTTCCCAAAATTCTACCAATGAACCGAAGATGACTATCCGCCTTCCCCACAACTGCCATTACATGCTTGTCCCACTTCATATCGCTCTGCAATGTTACGCCCAAATATTTAATCGACGTGACTGTGTCAAGCGCTACACTACTAATGGAGTATTCAAACATTACAGGATTCTTTTTCCTATTCATCTGCATTAATTTACATTTATCTATATTTAGAGTTAGCTACCGTTCTTTACAGCAATCGCAAATCCTGTTCAAGTTATCTTGTATACTCCTACAGTCATTCAACGACACCTTCCCGTACACCACAGCATCATCAGCAAACAGCCGCACATTGCTATCCACCCTATCCAAAAGATCACTTATGTAGATAGAGAAGCCGGCCGGAGTGGCCGTGCGGTTCTGGGCGATACAGTCTGGAACCGAGCGACCGCTACGGTCGCAGGTTCGAATCCTGCCTCGGGCATGGATGTGTGTGATGTCCTTAGGTTGGTTAGATTTAATTAGTTCTAAGTTCTAGGCGACTGATGACCTCAGCAGTTAAGTCGCATAGTGCTCAGAGCCATTTGAACCATTTTTTGTAGATAGAAAACAACAGCGGAGCTACCACACTCCCCTGGGGCACTCCAGATGATACCCTCACCTCCGATGAACACTCACCATCGAGGACAACGTACTGGGTTCTATTACTTAAGAAGTCATGGGATAGTGATATGCACATATACATATGGCGGTGGTATCGCGTACAAAAGGTATAAAAGGGCAGTGCATTGGCGGAGTTCTCATTTGTATTCAAGTGATTTATGCGAGAAGGTTTCCGACGTGAATAATGGCCACACGACGGAAATTAACATAGTCAGAACGCGGAATGGTAGTTGGAGCTAGAAAAAGGGCCGTTTCATTTCGGAAGTCATTAGGGAATTCAATATTCCGATATCCACAGTGTCACGAGTACGCTAAGACTGACATATTTCAGGCTATACCTCTCACGACGGACAACGCAGTGGCCGACGGCCTTCACTTAACGACCGACAGAGCGGCGTTTGTATGGAGTTGTCAGTTCTAACACACAGGCAACACTGCGTGAAATAACAGCAGAAAACAATGTAGGACGTACAGCGAACGTGTTCGTTGGGACAGTTAGGTGAAATTTGGCCTTTATGGGCTATGGCAGCAGACGATCGACGGGAGTGCCTTTGCTAACGGCACTGCATTGCCGGCAACCTCTCTCCTGGGTTCGGGACCATACTAGTTGGACCCTAGACGATTGGCAAACCGGCTCCTAATCAGATGAGTCCCGATTCCAGTTGGTAAATAACACATGGCGAGGACCTCCCATGAGGTAGACTAGTTGCCTGGTGCAAGTCCTTTTAGTTGACGCCACTGCGGCGACTTACGCGTCGAATTTCAGTTGGTAAGACGTCTCTACATCTACATCTACATCTACATTTATACTCCGCAAGCCACACAACGGTGTATGTTGGAGGGCACTTTACGTGCCACTGTCATTACCTCCATTTCCTGTTCCAGTCGCGTATGGTTCGCGGGAAGAACAACTGCCAGAAAGCCTCCGTGCGCGCTCGAATCTCTCTAATTTTACATTCGTGATCTCCTCGGGAGGTATAAGTAGGGGGAAGCAATATATTCGATACCTCATCCAGAAACGCACCCTCTCGAAACCTGGACAGCAAGCTACACCACGATGCAGAGCGCCTTTCTTGCAGCGTTTGCCACTTGAGTTTGCTAACGCTATCACGCTTACCAAATAACCCTGTGACGAAACGCGCCGTTCTTCTTTGGATCTTCTCTATCTCCTCTGTCAACCCGACCTGGTACGGATCCCACACTGATGAGCAATACTCAAGTATAGGTCGAAAGAATGTTTTGTAAGCCACCTCCCTTGTTGATGGACTACATTTTCTAAGGACTCTCCCAATGAATCTCAACCTGGTACCCGCCTTACCAACAATTAATTTTATATGATCATTCCACTTCAAATCGTTCCGCACGTATACTCCCAGATATTTTGCAGAAGTAACTGCTACCAGTGTTTGTTCCGCTATCATATAATCATACAGTAAAGGATCCTTCTTTCTATGTATTCGCAATACATTAGAGTGCTGTGCAGGGCCGGCCGGAGTGGCAGAGCGGTTCTAGGCGCTCCAGTCTGGAACCGCGCTTCCGCAACGGTCGCAGGTTCGAATCCTGCCTCGGGCATGGATGTGTGTGATGTCCTTAGGTTAGTTAGGTTTAAGTAGTTCTAAGTTCTAGGGGACTGATGACCTCAGAAGTTAAGTCCCATAGTGCTCAGAGCCATTTGAACCATTTTTTTGCTGTGCAGGTCCCAGGAAGCCATGGACCCAAGTTGCCAACAAGGCGCTGTGCGAGCTGGTAGTGGATGGGGTTTGTGTTTACATTGAATGGACGGGGTCATTCAGTCCAACTGAACCGATGACTGACCAGAAATGGTTATTTCCGGTTATTTAGAGACCATTTGCAGCAAACGACGAAGGAATTTTTATAGATTACAGTGCTCCGTTTGCGGCCCTTTATTCTTCGTGATTGGTTTGAAGAACATTCTGGACAACTCGAGCGAATGATTCGGCTGCCTAGATCGCCCGACATGAATCCTGTCGAACATTTGTCGACAGGTCAGCTCACGCACAAAATCCTGCTCTGGCAATACTTTCACAGTTATGGACGGCTATAGAGGCAGCACGACTCAGTATTTCTTCAGATTACTCGCAACGACTTGTTGAGTCGATGCCACTTCGTGCTACTGCACTACTCCGGGCAAAAGGAGGTCCGACGCGATATGAGGAGGCATCCCACGACTTGCGTCACCTCAGTGTGCAATATGGACTAGACCCACGCTTACGTTGCGCTTGTGTTACCATGTCGAGTTGCAGCTTTTTCTTTGAGCGCGGTATTTATGAGGGACTTTGCTAATGTGTCCGTAGATACGCCAAGGGGAATAATGAACACATACTGCACTCACCAGTGAAAGCTACGTAATGTACTTTGATGTTAACTACTTATAGAGAGTTTCCATGAGACAGTCTCCACCTATTGGATGATGACACTTGGTGAAATGTTTGACATTTTTTCAAACATCCTATATGACTAAATAGGTCAATTTTTCATACTGCGTACGCCACTTGCTGGAAAGCTCTTCATTATAAGAATGTTTAGGAATGGAGTTGACTAAAATCCACGCCACTGTGCAATCTAATCAGCGTCCGCAGTATAGTTATGTTAAATGATTCTGTGAATCCTTTGCGTAGCACTTAGATGTAACATGCAGAGTATTGATGATTGATGTCGAAGCTTATTGCCATTGTCATATTTGAGAACGCAATGGAAAATATCAGGAAACACAGTAGTATCTGCAGGTAAACCGTAGGGAGGGGTAAGGGGGTGATAAAATTAAAAAAAAATGGCTCTGAGCACTATGCGACTTAACTACTGAGGTCATCAGTCGCCTAGAACTTAGAACTACTTAAACCTAACTAACCTAAGGACGTCACACAACACCCAGTCATCACGAGGCAGAGAAAATCCCTGACCCCGCCGGGAATCGATAATATTAAACACTAAGCTGAATTAAATGGGCAACAATTTTTCATGTTGAATTTGCAGCGTTGAATATTACAAAAAAAAAAAAATGGTTCAAATGGCTCTGAGCACTATGCGACGTAACTTCTGAGGTCATCAGTCGCCTAGAACTTAGAACTAATTAAACCTAACTATCCTAAGGACATCACACACATCCATGCCCGAGGGAGGATTCGAACCTGCGACCGTAGCGGTCGGTGGCTCCAGACTGCAACGCCTAGAACCGTACGGCCACTCCGGCCTGCTTGAATATTACATTACAGCATATGAAATCTGTCCACGTTGAGAAGTGCCTGTTAGACCACTCCAAGTTTCATCTGTTCTGCTCTGAGGTCGAAAGAATTCATTTTGTGGAAAAGAAGTTACTGTATATGGATACCAACAAATTAAGAAACTTGGTGAAGAACAATTGCTAACCATATGAAATGATAACATGCTGTCACCATGCATTCGATTCGTATCGATAAGTAGCCGATTATTGTTATAGTGTGTGAACAACACTGGGCTCGCGAAACGCGGAGAAAAGGGTTCTCAAACTCTACAGTTCATAGGCCCAAGGGGGACGATGTAGAGGTACCACGCCAGCTCATCTCCATTACAGCGTGCTGCCTCGCAATCTCTTGGTTTTCTCACCTGTGTGAGTGGAGGGAAAGACGAAGCTGTTTAACGCCCGAAACCAACAATCGTCATAATGATCCAGTTCTCTCTGCGCCACTGTTTAACGTGCAGTTTGCCAAAAGGTGGAGTGTATGTTAAGACACTTCGTTATTGTGAGGTTCACCCCTCGATAACACAGCGATACGTCGCTAATCGTCTCTGCGTAAGGCTCAGTATGGTGGGAATATTGGACATAAATACACACAACAAAAAAGCTTTGCATCACCTCGGTTCCGAGAGTTCCGGAACCTTTACAGAAAATTGGAATAGAGATCAACATAAACATCATTTCCGCCCTTTTTATTGTTCATGAAAACCACACATTGCATGTTGTACCACCATACAGCGAGACCTTCAGAGGTGGTGGTCCACATTGCTGTACACACCGGTACCTCTAATACACAGTAGCACGTCCTCTTGCATTGATGCACGCCTGTATTTTTCGTGCCATACTATCCACAAATTCATCAAGGCACTTTTGGTCGAGATTGTCCCACTCCTCAACGGTGATTTGGCGTAGCTCCCTCAGAGTGGTTGATGGGTCACGTCGTCCATAAACAGCCCTTTTCAATCTATCCCAGACTTGTTTGGTAGGGTTCATGCCTGGAGAACATACTGGCCACTCTAGTCGAGCGATGTCGTTATCCTGAAGGAAGTAAATCACAAGATGTGCACGATGGGGACGCGAATTGTCGTCCATGAAGACGAATGCCTCGCCAATATGCTGCCGATATGGTTGCACTATCGGTCGGAGGATGGAATTCAAGTATTGTACAGCCGTTACGGCGCCTTCCATGACCGCCAGCGGCGTATGTCAGCCCCACATAATGCCACCCCAAAACATCAGAGAACCTCCACCTTGCTTCACTATCTGGACACTGTGACTAATGCGCTCAGCCTGCTCGGGTTGCCTCCAAACACGTCTCCGACGATTGTCTGGTTGAAGTCATATGTGGCACTCATCGGTGAAGAAAACGTGATGCCAATCCTGAGCGGTCCATTCGGCATGTTGTTGGGCCCATCTGTACCGCGCTGCATGATGTCGTGGTTGCAAAGATGGACCTCGCCATGGACGTCGGGAGTGAAGTTGAGCATTATGCAGCCTATTGCGAACAGTTTGAGTCGTAACATGACGTCCTGTGGCTGCACGAAAAGCATTATTCAACATGGTGGCGTTGCTGTCAGGGTTCCTCCGAGCCATAATCCGTAGGTAGCGGTCATCCACTGCAGTAGTAGCCCTTGGGCAGCCTGAGCGAGGCATGTCATCGACAGTACCTGTCTCTCTGTATCTCCTGCATGTCGAAAAAACATCGTTTTGGTTCACTGCGAGACGCCTGGATACTTCCCTTGTTGAGAGTCCTTCCTGGCACAAAATAACAATGCGGACACGACCGGACCGCGGTATTGACCGTCTAGGCATGGTTGAACTACAGACAACAGGAGCCGTGTACCTCCTTCCTGGTGGAGTGACTGGAACTGATCAGCTGTCAGACCCCCTCCGTCTAATAGGCGCTGCTCATGCATGGTTGTTTACATCTTTGGGCGGGTTTAGTGACATCTCTGAACAGTCAAAGGGACTGTGTCTGTGATACAGTATCCACAGTCAACGTCTACCTTCAGGAATTCTGGGAACTGGGGTGATGCAAAACTTTTTTTTATGTCTGTATAAGACACAGTCCATGTTTCATATGTTTTGCACACCAGGTCCAGTCAATGAAACTAGTAGTGCCTCCGCCACCCGATAATTAGCTGTTATTAGTAAGTTATTCATTTTATGTTCTACTCAGAGTCCGAGTTCATGTTTATTGCCAGAGAATACTCTTGTAGCTTATGCTGCATTCAGTGTCTTACTTGTTCTTAGTTTACTGTTAGTACCACTGCTACTGCCTACACAATTTGAGATGACGGTGTCGTCTACTTTTGCCTTATTCACTGAGGCTGTGGTTTCACTTATACTGTAGCCGCGATACCACTCAATTCCTGCAGAAGGGTGCTCACTCTTCCAGCGATTACAGTTCCGCTGAATACGTAATAAACCTGTTTTGCAAAACTATTGCTTTTCGATTTGCTTTATTGCATTTTCGTTTTTGATGCGCCTTCTCACTAAGGCGGTTGTTCGCTGTGTGGGTGAGTGTAACGCCGTGTTTTACTGCAGTCCCTTCCAGTTGGGCCTCCTATCGTTAGAATGCTATAACTTGTACTGTTTATAAGTGATCAGACGTTGGTTAAGAGTCATTTACCTAAAACATGCGAGTAAAAGATTCATGGAAGAAATCTGTAAAATGATAAGTTCATTAGTTAAATATAAACGATAGAGTGACAGCAACAATAAAATACACCTGGACGCTGACAATAATTTACAGTAATGTATGAAGGGGGCTATTTACCCTTGTACAAATGATGAAAATTCAGAGTCAACTGTAAGTACCATTTGGAAGCAAAAAAGCTTCCTAAATATTTAGTAAATTTTAAACAACGCGAATTTCTAGAAACTATGTCAGCACTGGATGCGTTACAAAATTAGAGCAGCTATTAGTCACATATGATTGACGAAAATTACTGTGACGTCCAGTGTAACCCATGAATGAATGAATCTGGAAATGAATGAATGTGAGTTTGTAATACGCACAGTGTATTTGCGACATGAATTTGGCAGCGAAGAGATATTGAGCATAAGGAACGTTCCTGTGATATGTCTGCAGCCAATTAGCACAGAGGCATTGACTAGTCACACAACGTGATGGAGGTGTAACGTAAACTTCCACTTTTGTGTCTGCGACGTTAACTGAATGACAATCAACCGAAGAGCCTGAGTTGTGAAGGCTCTCTAATGTGGGACGCATCAAACCCTGCTTTATGTTTATTCAGTAAATAGTTTTGATGTCTAACGTAAAATGTGGTAGGGGGAGAAAATCCCGTCATCAAAGGCAGTTGCTCCATACAGAGGTGGCTTGGTTGCAGCAGCAACTACAAAGCCTGGTCAAAGGTTTTTATGTTGTATTCACCGAAAACTCTTGGTATCAAACATAAATGTGGCAGGAAGAGAACCCCTTACCACCAAAAGTAGTCGTTGTTAGGAGGTGGTTTGCTTGCACGCAGCAGCGCGGGATTAGTCGAGCGGTCGTAGGCTCTGCAGTCATGGACCGTGCGGCTGGTGCCGGCGGAGATTCGAGTACTCCCTCGGGCATGGGTGTGTGTGTTTGTCCTTAGGATAATTTAGGTTAAGTAGTGTGTAAGCTTAGGGACTGATGACCTTAGCAGTTAAGTCCCATACGATTTCACACACATTTAAACATTTTGCACGCAGCAGCTATAAAATACTCGTCACAGTGTCAAATACGGTTAGGCAATCTACGACAAAACTATGAAAACATAGATTAGCAATTTACAGTAATTTATTGAGATAAATTATATATTAAATAACTCTAGTGTGTAGATGATGCGTAGTAATGGAGTTAAGCGTTCACTTGCGCTGATCAATCTTTGAATACTGGGCAAGTCCTGAATCCAGTGAGTGACGACTTATATAAATAAAAGAATGTCAAGTTAGCCTCTTCTGGGTGGCGTTAATAGATATGTTCTGATGCTGTCTTGAGGCACGGTGTTAACACTGTCGTACTAACGGTCGACACATCTCAGTCTACGTGGTGTCTTGCCATAAATACACTCCTGGAAATGGAAAAAAGAACACATTGACACCGGTGTGTCAGACCCACCATACTTGCTCCGGACACTGCGAGAGGGCTGTACAAGCTATGATCACACGCACGGCACAGCGGACACACCAGGAACCGCGGTGTTGGCCGTCGAATGGCGCTAGCTGCGCAGCATTTGTGCACCGCCGCCGTCAGTGTCAGCCAGTTTGCCGTGGCATACGGAGCTCCATCGCAGTCTTTAACACTGGTAGCATGCCGCGACAGCGTGGACGTGAACCGTATGTGCAGTTGACGGACTTTGAGCGAGGGCGTATAGTGGGCATGCGGGAGGCCGGGTGGACGTACCGCCGAATTGCTCAACACGTGGGGCGTGAGGTCTCCACAGTACATCGATGTTGTCGCCAGTGGTCGGCGGAAGGTACACGTGCCCGTCGACCTGGGACCGGACCGCAGCGACGCACGGATGCACGCCAAGACCGTAGGATCCTACGCAGTGCCGTAGGGGACCGCACCGCCACTTCCCAGCAAATTAGGGACACTGTTGCTCCTGGGGTATCGGCGAGGACCATTCGCAACCGTCTCCATGAAGCTGGGCTACGGTCCCGCACACCGTTAGGCCGTCTTCCGCTCACGCCCCAACATCGTGCAGCCCGCCTCCAGTGGTGTCGCGACAGGCGTGAATGGAGGGACGAATGGAGACGTGTCGTCTTCAGCGATGAGAATCGCTTCTGCCTTGGTGTCAATGATGGTCGTATGCGTGTTTGGCGCCGTGCAGGTGAGCGCCACAATCAGGACTGCATACGACCGAGGCACACAGGGCCAACACCCGGCATCATGGTGTGGGGAGCGATCTCCTACACTGGCCATACACCACTGGTGATCGTAGAGGGGACACTGAATAGTGCACGGTACATCCAAACCGTCATCGAACCCATCGTTCTACCATTCCTAGACCGGCAAGGGAACTTGCTGTTCCAACAGGACAATGCACGTCCGCATGTATCCCGTGCCACCCAACGTGCTCTAGAAGGTGTAAGTCAACTACCCTGGCCAGCAAGATCTCCGGATCTGTCCCCCATTGAGCATGTTTGGGACTGGATGAAGCGTCGTCTCACGCGGTCTGCACGTCCAGCACGAACGCTGGTCCAACTGAGACGCCAGGTGGAAATGGCATGGTAAGCCGTTCCACAGGACTACATCCAGCATCTCTACGATCGTCTCCATGGGAGAATAGCAGCCTGCATTGCTGCGAAAGGTGGATATACACTGTACTAGTGTCGACATTGTGCATGCTCTGTTGCCTGTGTCTATGTGCCTGTGGTTCTGTCAGTGTGATCATGTGATGTATCTGACCCCAGGAATGTGTCAATAAAGTTTCCCCTTCCTGGGACAATGAATTCACGGTGTTCTTATTTCAATTTCCAGGAGTGTATGTTGTCCTTTCTGCTAGTGGGCCTTGGGGTGTGGTGCCCTCTTCGTTATGGCTGTGTCCCGTATCTATGATTGCTGGAGGGCACAGCTCTCTGAATCAAAGATTCTGCTACTCGAATATTCACGACACATTCAGAATTTCAGATAACTAATTCCATTAAACAAAAGAACCGATTATTTTTAGAAGATCATACCTATAATTTCTTTAATCAGCAAAAAGGAAATCGGCTGATGACATTTTTCTACAGGAATACATTGTTCCTCTGTCGTTTCATTTTATTACGACCACTTGTTATTTGTCTAGAAACACACAGTTTTTGGATTTAGCCGAGAGCTGTGTGTAAGGGTTAACAGACAAAAGATCACTGCATGTCAGCTTTAAGCTTCCTTCTTAGGACAGGACCATGTTCAGGATGAACAGATAAAAAGGCAGTCCTCAAAAGAGAATAAGAGATCGCCAGGTATAAGTGACCCCTACAACGAATATTTCATAATGATTACAATACTGATAGAGCCAGTCACACAGCTGTTTAGTACCCCAGCGGCCAATTTCGGCGGGATCTATGTTCAAAAAATTTCCTGGGCTACCACAAATTTCTACATAAAGGACTCGAATATCAACAAATGAAGCAGGTACTTGCGTGTACAATAAATACCATGGAAACTGCATTGCAATTTCCACTCTTGCAACATTAATTTAATTTTATTTTTTGTTTGTTTTTATTTGAGTTTTTATTTTCGAAGTCACTTCTGATTTTCTTTTACACATTATTTTCGGAAATGGAAAATTAACATCATACTTAATAGCCTACGTTACGAAGAGTTCAATTATAACTTGCGTTACCGGTTCGGTCATTAAAAGATAAAGACTGTATTTATCCAAGAAGAGGCATACTTCGAACAAGTGATTTCTGTATGGCACGGATTCGCATTTACATCCTGGCTATGGAGATTGTTTACATCATCTCAAGTGTTTCTAATACGGACTTATCGTACATTTTTGTACTGAGTGTAAGGAAACTATGAACTTGTGTGTTGGTGCGGTCTACTTGGTACCGCTTGCTATCTTGTCTTATAACCTACAGCTCATGTGCTTTAGTGTTACGTTACATCTGCATCTACAGCTACATGATTACTCCACATTTCACAATTAAATGCTTGGCAGAGGGTTTATCGAACCACCTTCAAGCTATGTCTCTATAGCTCCACTCTCTAATAGCGCGCAGGAGAAACGAACATGATCATCTTTCCGTACGAGCTCTGATTCGTCTTATTTTATAATAATAATCATTTCTACCTATGCAGGTTGACCCCAACAAGATTTTTTCACATTCTGAGGAGAAAGCTGATGACTGAAATTCCATGAGAAGATTCTGCCGCAACTAAAAACGCACTTGTATTAACGGCTCTGAGTACTATGGGACTTAACTTCTGAGGTCATCAGTCTCCTAGAACTTAGTACTACTTAAACCTAACTAACCTAAGGACATCACACTCATCCGTGCCCGAGGCAGGATTCGAACCTGCGATCGTAGCGGTCGCGCGGTTCCAGACTGTAGCGCCTAGAACCGCTCGGCCACTGCGGCCGGCGCACTTGTGTTAATAATACAAAAAGTGTTCAAATGTGTGTGAATTCCTAAGGAACCAAACTGCTTAGGTTATCGGTCCCTAGACTAGACATCACACACATCCATGCCCGAGGCAGGATTCGAACCTGCGACCGTAGCGGTCGCGCAGTTCCAGACTGTAGCGCCTAGAACCGCTCGGCCACTTTGGCCGGCGCACTTGTGTTAATAATTCAAAAAGTGTTCAAATGTGTGTGAATTCCTAAGGAACCAAACTGCTTAGGTTATCGGTCCCTAGACTTACACCCTACTTAAACTAACTTATGCTAAGAACAACACACACTCATGCCCGAGGGAGGACTCGAACCTCCGCCGGGAGGGGCCGCGCAGTCCGAAATGACGCCACAAACCACGCGGCCACCCCGCGCGGCTGTTAATAATTGCCGCCTCAATTCGCATATCACACTCACAGCACTCTCTTCCCTATTTAGCGATAATACAAAACGAGCTGTCCTTCTTTGAACTTACTGAGACCACAACAATATGTACAAAAGTGTTTAGGACGGTAGTGAGTAACGCTTAATAGGTTATACACGATCCTGAAGATTTTCGAACGTGTTATAAATTACTAAGACCATGCGGCCCAAATCCGCATAAAGTTAGGTCGTCTGCAAGTATCAGAGATTTGGAAACAGTAATCATGCGTACAGAAGGGGCTAGCGAATGACAGTAAATATCTACTTTAAAATGTCTAACATTGCAGATTCATGATAGAGAATGGAAAATATCCCTGTTTTCCGTAGTTAAGGTGGATTACAATTTCAGGAGGTGCTATGAAACTGTGTTGAGAGAAAAAGTAGTACATCCTTTCCACGCAGTACTATATCAGTTCTTTCATGATCGGACGTGTATACAAGTACAATAACTGAGTTCAACAAAAGAGTACATTTATCCCTAACTATTTCAGACTTCATTCGACATGGCATCAAGCTCTTAACGCTTACTGGGAATGTAATGAAGCAGTTAAACCTTGGAGATTTAAAACCGGTTTTTCTATATAATGTAGCCTGAGCATTCTCTCTTAGGCTTTCCTCCATTCCCTCACAGGCTTTAAACGGATGCTCTGAGTCATTCTCTGCAAACTGTCAGGCCTATATTTACACCTACATCCGTATTTTTTCTTGTTTCGTGAAGGAATGTTTCTTCCTGTTCCATTTACGGATCCAGCATGGGAGGAATGACTTCTTCATTGTTTGACTGTTAAGATATTTTTGTATCTGTAACAGATATTCGCCAATTGTACAAATCTATTGTCGGAAAAAGAACTTCTACGTTTACTGTCGAAACAGATTGTTTCAACCTAATATGGCTGCCACACATTTGAGCAGTAGATCCCACACATTTGTGCACTATACCAGTATGGGTCATAGAAACAAGGAAGAAAGATTAGGTTTTAAGTCCTATCGATGACCTGGTCATTAAGGACAACATTGAAGCTAGGACTGGAATAAAATGGGATACGATGTCGGTCGTGTCCGGTTCAATGAAACCATCCCCGCACTGGCCTTAAACGATTTGGGGAAACAACGGAAAATCTAAATATTGCTGACCGGCGTGGATTTAAATAGCCATCCTGCTGCGCCAGGTTGCTGAGTGTGCCTTTTAAGTAATACCATTCGAAGACGAAAAGCAAATTCCTAG
The DNA here is from genome assembly GCF_023864275.1 of Schistocerca cancellata. Taxonomy (NCBI): domain Eukaryota; kingdom Metazoa; phylum Arthropoda; class Insecta; order Orthoptera; family Acrididae; genus Schistocerca; species Schistocerca cancellata. The sequence continues at coordinate 774,198,389 of NC_064629.1, forward strand.
TATCCTACTCATAAACAGAATCCTGTTACCCGCTTTAAACACAGCTGCGTTCATATCATCGTTTACACATTTGTCCTCCCGGTATTTGTCCTCCTTAACTAATCGATAGTCAGCCTTCTACAAAATTAAGTTTTATTAACGACCCAACTTCACATTTCTTTGCATTAAAAGGTAAGAATTAGCCTATTAAACAAGCTGATACTTTTTCTGTTTCTAACTTGACACAATTACACACTTTTTTAGGATAAAATTTTCTAATATACCATAATAGGTATAATCATGTCATCTACGAAGAGTCTGGCAGTGAAACTAATAGTACCCACTAAATCATTAATGTATGATTACAATGATTCTAATTCACTTGCATGGGGCGCAGTCTTTGTAAATGGCTCTCTACTGATAGTTACGTTCTGTGTTCTTCCTTTTTAGAAATACTCAGCCTCCCCGTAAAATTGTTAGGTAACCCGTACGAGTGTATTTCTTGCCGTATGTTTGCAAGAATTAATGTTATGTATTCTTATGTGACCCGCCAACACTTGTCGTAAAATAGATTTTTTTACTGTCCATCTAGATTGGTTTAATTTTTTTTTTAATGTCCTGTTCGATTCACAAGAACCATCTTCAGATAAATTAAAAATATCAGTTTTGCGTGTAGTAGGTGTTGTTGTAGCGTCAAATTAAAAGCTTCAGCGAGTCTGAACACAGTGAATCCACTTTGTTATAGGGCGGTAGATCTGGGGGCCAGTGCTACTACTATTTTTGAACACACATGAGACACGTGCTTTCTTACAGTAGCTGGGCTCAGTTTTCTGTTCAAAGTGTCTGTGTTAGATTATGGTCAGGGATGAATTTCATTCACTTGCAAATTCTGTGTGCAACCCGACTCCGTCGAGCCTGGGTGCTCGATGGATTTCACCGAATTTAGCTGTCTTTCAGTACCACTAGCGCTAACTGCTATGCCGTTCATTTTTCCTACATTACACCACGTACTTTGCAGTAACGGTTCTTGTTTTTCCTTTGGGAAGGAACATTTCAATAAGTCAATATTTCTGCTCTCATATTTCTGTTACCAATTTCGGTTGTATTTCGTAAAACCGAGCGAAGTGGCTCTAGGTCGGAGATTTTTTGTCGGCACGGTAGCTCAGCGTGTTGGGTCAGATGGTTAACTGCCCTTTGTCATGAAAAAACTGAGTGAATGGATCAACGATTAACTTGAACGGATGTCATAGGACGTCATTCCTGCAGGGATAAAGTCGACCTTACTTATTAAGAGGAACCACAAGTCCATGTGGTCAACTACAACATATTGTCATCCAGGCAGACAGCAGTGGAGTTTCGTGAATCCAAATAATGTAGGCAGTGCTTCTTTCTCTGTTACTGAATACCTGTGCTCACTGCTCATCAACATTTTGTACCGAAGGAAGTGGCGCAGTGGTAAGCTCACTGCACTCGCATTCGGGACGACGACAGTTCAAACCCGCGTCCGTCCATCCTGATTTAGGTATTCCGTGATTTCGATAAACTGCTGCGGGCAAATGCCGGGGTGATTCCTTTGAAACGGCTCGGCCGATTTCCTTCCCTATCCTTTCCTAATCCGAGATTTTGCTCCGTCAATGCCGGCGGGATTAGCCGAACGGTCTGGGGCGCTGCAGTCATGGGCTGTGCGGCTGGTCCCGGCGGAGGTTCGTGTCCTCCCTTGGGCATGGGTGTGAGTGTGTTTGTCCGTAGGATAATTTAAGTTAAGTAGTGTGTAAGCTAAGGGACTGATGACCTTAGCAGTTAAGTCCCATTAGATTTCACACACACATTTGTTCCGTCAATAATGACCTCGTTATCGACGGAACATTAAAATTATTCTCCTCCTCCTCCTTCCGTACTTCGTAACAAAATATATAAAAACTGACCATAGTGCCACTGACAATCTTAACATACGAACATAATTTTTAGACTTCTACGTGATGTCTATTAATACTACTGAACAACGATAGTTGTCAAACATTTCAGGCATTACAACGAAATGAACACCCTTAGTTGCTTACAGGCGTTGACAGACGTCAACGGGGACAGATGAAAATGTGTACCCCGACCGGGACTCGAACCCGAGATCTCCTGCTTACATGGCAGACGCTCTATCCATCTTTTTTTTTCTTTTTAAACTCATTTTGTTCCATATTGTTCGTTGAATTTGTTCGCGGCGGACGTCCGATGACACCCGTTCAGGTTGTTCGCTGAACCGTTCACTCAGTTTTTTTTATTACAGAGGGTAGCTAAACCCTCTGACCGAACACGCTGAGCTACCGTGCCGGCATCCATCTGAGCCACCGAGGACACAGAGGATAGCGCGACTGCAGGGATTTATCTCTGGCACGCCTCCCACGAAACCCACATTCTCAACATATTGTCCCGCACTACATTCGTAGTGCCCCCGCCCATTATACTCATTATTCGCAACGTGTTGCCTATTCCCGTAAGAGTTCGGGCACTGTTTGTGCATTCGCACAGAAGAAGAAGATGGTCAAGTGGCCGGTGAGCCGTAACTATATATATATATACACTAAGATGGACATGTCCGAAAGAACAGATACCATCTTAGTATATATATTTCAGGTATTGCCCTTCGGGTAACCGAGCGAGTTTCAATCAGTAGTACCTATCAGTGTACTTCGTTATTGTTTTTAAATTGGCATAGGCATCCTAAAATAGCCTGAGTACTTCAATTATTTTGCAAAATATGTTTTTTTGTAAAGGACCTGCTTCTCTAGCTTAGCTTATAGGGCAGGGAGATGATCCAGATCCGGCTTGAATAGACGTGACTAATTAATGACCGACCAGCTTGCGGCCCGTTTTTAGCCGGCTTTCCACGCTCGGTTAGGCAGCTGTTAGGCTGGTCCCCAGTCCCGCATTAGAAAATACGGTAACACACTTAACAAAAATTTCACAGTTAACAGATAGACAGCGCACCGAAATTCCGCCAAGTTAAAATAAATTTACCAAATCACGAAAGCAGCATACACCGTAGGACGGGATAAATATTAGGAAAGAGACAAATATTTTGATACAGTTTCATTGACTATTCACTTGAGCTCTAGACACCGTCCCTCTGCATATTCACTAACCGAATCAAATGATTTTAGCTGTTGTCCGAAGTATGAGGTAATTTTTTTTCTTATCATTCTACTGAACACGTATACTCTAGTATTTTTTTCTCATATCTTGGTGAGTATTATTGCTTTAACTGCATCACTATCACTGATTAAAGTCTCAGTGTGAACGTCATAAAAGAGAACCTCGTGTCTGTTGTCAACAAACAAAATTAATCTCTATCATGATTTATGTTTCGATGTATGTGTCCTAAATCACAATGTTTTGGTAATATGTTTATGCTCATTTACCGTTTACGAAAATGTAAGCTTTGCGATCTATTGAACGGCAGTTAAACTTTTCTTAAATACTGCTTAAACGAGGTTTGCGCTGAAGTTATCAGTTACCTCTCAAGTTGAATTTTGTGGGCGGTCGAAGGATGCAGCTACAACTTTTATATGACGTATGAAAGGTTCTATTTCGCATACAGTCCGTCTTTTCGTTCATATGTTACGTTTCTCCTGAAGGTCACACCAACATTGATTTATTCTTTTAGCCAATGTTAGGAACATGTGGGGCTTCGCCAATGCTAGGAATATGTGAGGGTCACACAATATATGAGCGCCATGTGTTTTCTAAGTTTAGTGTGGAGGCCAAATATTAATCCAAGCTGGACTAAAACTAAGTAATAACAATAAATCGCTTTACATATGCGGAATACGTTGTTATAATAACTGATAGCAAAGAGAACTTGCAGATCATGACTAGTTCATACAGAAAACTTGCAAGGACAGATGATTTACAATTTAACTGGCTGTGAGCAACGTATCCTATGTCGGTACGCCATCGACAGTTGGTGAACGAACTTCTAAAAGAACTGATATGTGTAAATACTTGGGAAGCATTTCTAAGCTAGCAGAACAGAATAGAAATTGAGGATCTCAGCAGGAAATATAGCACATTTTGCCTACTAGGATGTGCTGCGAAGGACAGTGGTTTCGAGAAATTTTAAAATTAGGCTATTCAAGAGAGAAATTCTCCCGGTAGTTCTGTATAGCTCTGAAACAACTACAGTAAGGAAAACAGATGAACAAAAACTGCTGGTCTTCGAGAGAAAGATATTAAGAAAAATATTTGACACAGGACTGGAGGACATTAAAAAAACCAGGAACTGGCAGATTTATACTCATAAGGTGATATTGTCTGAAGAATGAAGAAAAGGAGACTGATGTGAGCAGGACACCCAACTAGGATAGAAGAGGCGAGGCAACGAAGAGTAGCATTCTGAGGATTTGTGGAAGGTAGAAGAGGCAAGGACAGCAAAGGACAACAAAGAAGGATGTCATCAACAGGTACGCGGAAGCGATGGACCTACGTAAAGGAGACTGGACCACGAAAGCCAGGAACAGAAGTAATTGGTGGAGAAATTTTGAGATTGCATATCGTCTCTCAAGACAAAGCGATACTCAAGAAGAAGAAGAAGAAGAAGCAGTGTGGAGAAACTGTTCATTTATATTGATTGGTTGGCGAGTTACTTGCTCTAAAAATAAAACCATTGTGTACATTCCATACAACCTCGGCAAACACCTGTTGTATAACGCCTCTGGCCGTTTACGAGAACCCTGAATTTTTCAACCCTGGGGCATAAGGCTAAGTGTCACAAAAGTTATTGTACAGGATTTCTAGTTTAGGCCTTCAGTTCGACTAGAGATTGATTTAATTTTCTCTGGCAGTCGTCATATATAACTGAATACGACCTCTGAACCCACACGACAGGGTAGCAATCTGCCACTGATTAAACTCTGCGCACTCATTTACTGCTGGGATGGTCTCTTCATAATGTGGTATGAGTCCCTCTGGCATACACAGTTGCAGTGTTACAGAATAAAGAGCAACGTTTTAGTGAAATAAGCATCTCCGCAAAGCGAACGTCAGTTGTATGGACGTGAAGATTACGGATCTGTTCCTCAATAATATAAAATAATAACGGGATAAAAACCGGCGAAAGGTAAACATAGCGCCTGTCAGATGAGTGTGCAGTGCAATCAAAGGAAAAAGATTAGCATGAAAACAATATTACTGCCGAAATTTGTAGAATACACAAATGTAGGTCACAATCATGGATTTAAAGCAAAATACGTTAAACGCGTCACTCATGAATCAACGTAAAATTCACAAAACTATATCGCTAATTACATAATTACAGACTTTAAGTAAGGTAAAAAGTTCAAACACTTCACTTCTATAGGTAAAATTGGACGAAAGGAAATAGGAAGAAAAGGAACCATGCCATCTTCGCTTTATCTGAAGTCTTTGGGAGACGTTTCTCGAACTAATCGTGTTATGGTAAAGCCAACAACAGAGTCTCCGAGATACGTCCTTTCTCTTTCACGTACGTTGTTTCTCAGCACATCCGTCTACATTACGTGGAAGAAAGAAAAAAAGCCCTCGAGCTGTCTATAAAGGACTGTTACGTAACAAGTAAATGAGTGCCTTCGAGGAGTGTCTTGAAAAGCTCAAAAATCTACTGGAACTAAAATCTGGTAAGAAATTAATTGTTAAAAACAAAAATTCAAGGAAATGGAGTTCACGGTATTTAACTTTTCCGTAACCACTCAGCCACTGTTGTGAGGTGACGGATGGAAAGTAAGCATCTTCCCACAAAACTTGACGAACAACGGCGTTGTTCGGAACTTCTTTCCTTGTCCATGACGTGGTCGATATTTTAAATATGACAAATGCTAACCTAGTCATTTGCGCAGACTATCGTTTCCTTGCGGTGATTATTACGTAGGCAACTGATAATCCTGTATGAACGCCATTGCGACACAAAAAAATAGAATCTTCCTCTTTACGGTTTTATAAAAGCACAGTCAAATGACATCTTAAGGATTTTTACCTTTTATTTTCCGTTGTACATGTATCAGTCAACCATTAAACCTCTGCTGACTCCAGAGGTCCTGTAGCTTATGATCAATGAAACTTCTTACTCTTTTATAATTTTGCACGTAATTCTGTTTTTTTTTTTTCAAAATGTCCAATGGAAGTATTAATTCTAATTTTTTTCTAAAACTAATTTGTGACAATTGCCACTGGTTGATTTTTCTTCATTCCTTTGTTCAACGTGAACGAGATGTTAACTTCAAAGCTATTTCTCTCACCCTTCATCTAAAACCACTCCTCAGAATTATGTAGACGACATCGTTTGGATTCTCTCGCGATTACTACTTTGCTACACAGCATGAAATTGCTTTTACTACAAGCGAAAACTGTAAAATCGCTTACGTGCGACAATGAATGGGGGCAACTCTCAGTCGGGAATGAATGGCAGTCCTAGGGCTGAAAAATTGGACATGATATACATTCCAGTTGACAATACAAACTACGTACTCTCTTTGTGTGACACTTACTCTGTTCCAAACTTTGTATGATATTTGTACGTAAACATGGGTTACACTGAGTTGAACTTTTTTGTTATTACAATAGTCTCACTGTGGCCAGCTGCCACATTTCCAGTGTCTCGTCGGAACGTGAAAAATAAGTTCATCGTGCCATCTAGCGGGGTCGGGGTAAACTACAGCTTGCGGCGAAACGCACCAGGCAGCGCCAGCTACTAGAGGGAGCAGTTCGGGTTCACAATCTTGCGGCAAAACGACGATATACTATTCGGTTCTAGGGATTACTATTATTTCCAGTGTGGTATCAGTTCGTGATTGTGTAAACCACATCATGAACATTGTCATTTAAAAACTTATAAGGTAAGACAAAGGTAAGTAAATTCTTAGTATAACTGTCGTACACCGAATGCGCATGTCGTAGATATCCCGAAAAAGAGACAAAATAATCTTAATTTGGGGAGAATCAGCAACTGAAAGTAAATACTTTGGGTGGGAGGCGGGACAAAAATAATACATTAATAACACCTTGTCTTCGTTAAAATCCCTTACACTGTCCCTAAAATTTGAGCCTTATTATGAAGGTGTTAACTTTGTAAAAGCCTTATTATTCGATGTCGATATCTACAAATCACAATGTTCTACAGGTAGTCGTCTCGAATTTTCAATCCCAGAATAAGGCCGATGGCGGAAGAAAAGATGAAGCATTCCGTTTCTGATCAACACTTTTCACACAAAGAGTCTTAATCGTATTTCAAAACTCTCTGCTGTGTCTGATGAGGGGTGGCGTACTTCACACTTGCTCGAAATGTGTCGTCAGATGACATTAAGCCTTAACTTGTAGAAATACCAAAATTTTCAGACAAATTCCTTGCTTATGAACTGAGATTTGCACGTAAGTAGGTCCATATGTCGCTTGAGATCGCACCGCTATCAAGCTGTAGTCTGCCACAACTACTCTCAGCATATTAATATTAGAAGTATGTAGTGCAAATGACAAAATGCTTTGTCTTCGTCGTTCCACTGAACGACAAAATGCTTCATCTTGAACAACAATATGCTTTGTCTTCGTTATTCAATTTTTATCTTTCGCGTGTAATTCAGTACATCTCGACTAAGTTGTGGGCTCTGCTACACTCACACATACATTTTTGACTCAGGCTGAAACTATATTATCCCAACAACAAAATAAAAAAAATTCGAATTATGTGGTTCCGACCAATGTTGTAGAGAGGTTTCCCGTTGTCGTAAGACATACTTCCATCTGGCCCTTTCCCGCTAGATCGTGTTGGACATCAAAGATCAAACACTGTGTTGGATGGTTAGAGCAAGGAATGAAATGTTTATACATAAAAAATGAAAAAGAATAAAACGTGAGCGTGATAGTTAAAAGACAAGTCTGATGCCTCTTCGAAGCACAGTAAATCGTCACTCTCATTCGAAATGTGATCACGAATTCGCGCTTATAGAATTAAATGTTTGTATCGTGATATGAGGCGTCGCATAGGTTGTGATTTTTTAAAAGCGAACTGGATATGTACACCTCAAAACCCTCACGGAGCGATTTTAGAGAACTTGGGAATGTGTATTATTCCTCTTGAAAGAGACGCATGATGCGCTGATGCGTGATATGCCTCGGTACGCGGCACCATCTCTGCCACGAAATACGAAGGCAGTTCTACACAAAAGTCTGCTTTCTTTCATTACTTCCTTCTCTCAACAATAATAAGTTTTTTTTTATTTTAATCAAACTTCGACCATGTAAATAGGTCCCTTAGTACAGTCATTTAATAGAAAAGCACCTACAGTGATTGCTCGAAAAAAAAGGAACATTCTGTATTTTCCATAAAGAAAAATTCGTTTGCGTATAAAAACCAATCCAAAATGGGCTCATTTTCGTACCTTCGTTCATAAACTTTGATATGAGTACTACATGTACCGCTACAAAATCTAAAGGATATTAGCATATGTTTTTGGGTGGGGTCCGCCTTTAGCAAAAGTCAATTTTGTTTGTTGTTCCACACATGTTTCACTGCAGTTGCAGCATTATCAGTGAGTTTTTTTATTATTATGGCTGTTAAACTTAAGAAATGTTCTTTACTGTTTAAATTACTGTTTAAATACATGTAAATATTAGCTTCTAAATCGTAATTACAGATTTTTGAAGAGCACATAAAATTATGTATACATACCTTCTACACAAACACACACACACACACACACACACACACACAAACACACACATACACATACACACACACAAACTTTACATAAATTATTACTTTCATGCTCACCCATGACAGTTTAGAAATCCTAATGTTTGCGTAAATACTTTGCCTACATTAAGCTGTATATATTTGCAGATGGCTAACTGTAAAGAAAAACAGACACTGTAAAAACGTAATCAAAATGGTTCAAATGGCTCTGAGCACTATGGGACTTAACATCTGAGGTCATAAGTCCCCTAGAACTTAGAACTACTTAAACCTAACTAACCTAAGGACACCAGACACATCCATGCCCGAGGCAGGATTCGAACCTGCGACCGTAGCGCTCGCGCGGTTCCAGACTGAAGCGCCTAGAGCCGCTCGGCCACAACGGCTGGCAAAAACGTAATACATCTAGGGAAACCACATCATGTGGTAAGAAGATATGAATACATAATTTTATGTGGTCTTCAAAAATCTATAATTACAATTTAGAAACTAATATTTACTTGTATTTAAACAATAAAGTACATTCCTTACGTTTAACAGCCATAATAATAAGAAAAACCACTGATGATGCTGCAACTGCAGTAAAACATGTCTGGGACAACAAACAAAATTGTGTTCTGCTAAAGGCGGACCCCATACAAAAACATATGTTATTGTTAAAGCAAACACAGACAAAAGAGCTTCACCCTCAAGGTGACTAAAGCATACTATATTTTGCATTTGACTGACGGTATCACGTTGTTCGTGATAGCTACAAACCGCTCGCACTATTCTATCTATCACGCTTTAACTAACGAGCTCTCTCGAAGTAAACAGTATTGTGTGTCTACATGACACACGAAAGAAGTCAGCTGTATGAGATGAGATCTGAACCACTCGGAGACCACGCAATGGTTCTCCTCCGTCAGTCCACGGATGAATAGATCGGTCTTTCAGCACATATCGTCCAATGAAGTTAAATCCACTACTGCACCGACCTGTTGCAAAACAATCTTCCTGTATTATTCCTCAATTTGCGGAAAACAAAAAAACTGTATCACGATTTAAAGTTTGAAGGCGGTATCGGTAACACGCTGCTTGTTTTTTCTTTCATTTTTTTCATCGGGCGAATCACGGACGAATCATATATAGCTTCGTATCTGCATCAGTTATCCAGATTTATGCATTCACTGACATGAAAAGAAGCGTTGCTTGTGAAAATCATGCATGATAAGAATGTTTCGTCGACATTCATGTTTTCAGCATGACATCTGCCAATCTCATATTTACAGCGATCAGTGCCTTTGATTTTTTAGTTGTAGTCTCTTTCATATTACATCACGGGCTGTTGATTTCCAAATAATAAGATGCAAATTAGGACTACTGACGAATGTACTGTACATTCTCTTCGCTGGCGCGTAGTATTCTTCGCGATTCAGTCTTTTGAAGCCATGATTCCTTCACGCATATATTCTATGGATGCGCTGCTCTGTAATATGATTCTCTGAATTAAGACTGAACTCAGAAAACAGATCTAACATTGGTAAATTCTAACGCTTTTTTCTGCAATTTAAAGTTGTACTTTACTGATTGCATTCGAGAGCTACAGGGAAGAATAGTCGAACGATATAAAATTGTTAATATTTGCAGTTCTGTAAGGACATATCGATTGATGTTTGACTCATTGAAAACTCTACAGATACTTCAATGTCTTAACCGATTATGAAAGGTTATAACTACTGACAACATAGCTAGGTACTCTCGCCTGCGCATAAAATAATTTGTTGGAAATTTTGTTTTGATATATTGAGACGTTTATGAAATACTATAGACATCCTCGTCACGGGGGCACATAAGAGGTCATTAATTTTTCAATTGTTTATACATGCAGATGGTATATTCGGTCATAATGCAAGAGAGAAACCTGCAGAAGCTGCCAAAATTTCTATGTAGCGTTCTCTGAAGAACTGCCAACTCATCATTAAAAGAAGCAACACGATTTCTAGAAGGCTAGTATTTTGCTTCCCGTCGACAATGAAGTCATTAAAGCCGGAGAGCAAGCTCCTGTAGGGTAAGGAAGAGGAAGAAAATTGGCCGTGTCCTTTCATAGGATCCATCCCGGCATTCGCCTGGGGCTATTTAGGGAAACCACAGAAAACAAGAATCTGTAGGGCCGCACGCAGATTTGAACCGAACGCGAGTCTAGTGTCCTAAACACTGCTCCGCCTTGCTGGTTTCTATGACCGTGTAAACACGCGTAAGTATCCCTCTTGAAACGCTGCCATTCCCAGGCTTCTAGGTAAAAGAGGGATATATATACTGCTAAAGTTTCAGCGAAGCGTTGCCCATGAGAATATGGAAGACAGAATATCTAGTTGTACTGAACTCACTGGGTGCACTAGTAGTGAAAGTTTTTTGATTTCTTGCTTGTTCTTAGAAGAATAACACGCCAAAATGAAGTTCGCCATTGAAAATATGGATACGGCTATCAAAACGAAAATATTTTCCATTTGTTGCATAGTAAAATGCGTAGCATTTGGGCGTAATAGAACTTCTATAATTTAAGAAAAATAGGATGACAGATTGAATTTAGATCTACAGGATCTTCTTATAGAGACTGCAGGGAAACAGCCTCATAGTAAATGAAAGTGGTAAGTGAAGTTAACTTCACAAAATTTGAGCGATGATTCACATGTGCAACTGTGACAAAGTTCTGTAGTAAGAACGCATCATTGACAAATATCCTCATCTATCACAAAGCAATCTCAAAAGCAGACAACGAAAGTGTGCGGTTAAAATGGGTAATATGTGGGGAAAAATGTGTACGAAAGATAAAAGAAGTACAGAATTAAAAGACAATAGGAACTAATTGAAATGAACTATGAGAAGTATTTATTTGGACTTTTGTTGAACATTTAGTAACCTGCAGTGATATTCACTTAAAGTCCTGGAGAAAAGCCACATGGAAAAGCGAATAGGATAATAGGAACATGATCAGCCGCAATAACGAGTTGTTTCCGTAAATCTGTGAGAGAATATAATTCCCGCGTAAATAACCAGGAAAAGACATGGGATATTTTGGACCGGAATAAAGTTTTTAATCGCTTTATTTGTAAGTAATTGGCAAATGTAGATTAGGCAAGTGTGTTTTTGGAAACCAATCAAGGTGTAGCAGTAGCTAAGGCGCTGAACTCACATTCTGGAGGAAACAGATTCAGATAGTTGGTCGTGATCTAGAACATTAACTATTTCTCTAAATTTCTGAAGACGAACGTCAAGATAATTATCATCAAGTTCACTAGGCTTCAGACTCTAACCTTTCCTCTTTAGTGTACGTCAATGGCAATTAGTTATCTCATAATGTCATCCCCCGGCAGCTGACTGGTCAGCCTGACGGATTGTCAATCCTCTGGGCCCGGGTTCGATTCCCGGCTGGGTCGGGAAATTTTCTCCGCCCAGGAACTGGGTGTTGTTCTGTCCTCCTCATCATCCTTATCGACTGCAGGTCGCCGAAGTGGCGTCAAATTGAAAGACTGGCACCCGGCGAACGGTCTGTCAGACGTGGGGCCCTAGCCATACGATTAAATAAATAAATAAAACTTATCTCATAATTATTGTAATTCGTATATTTTATTTATTCCGTACTAGGTGATAAACTGGCATAGCCAAGTTTTGCCAATCTTTTATTAGACAAAAATTGTAATGAAATGTAAGAATATCAATAAATAAAAATAATTTTATTCGAATGCTTTTAAAACAACAACGTAAAATAATTTAAAAGTTACATACTCTTAATTTAACACAAAACTTGCCCAAGATAAGCAAAAATTAAAAAAAAAGATGAACAATGGGGATGTATGTTTCTCTATTCGAGTATAGCTCAGGGAAAACCAGGGATAGATAACTACGTCACCCGACTGTTACCCTTGCCTTCTTCTGTCCCTTTCAATCTCTATGTATAAATACGTGTATCTGTGCGTATGTTTGTATGTACGTACGTATTTACGTGCGAGTAAAGGAAGATTAATAATTTCTCAAAACATAAAAGTAGTGGGAAGATATTCATTAAAAAACTCCAGAAGTTTCCACAGAGTTTGTACGAGTAAACTTGAAATTGCATGTTACTAGGGTTGTCACCAGTTATTCTAGTGACTGTGTATTCGACACCAACATTTTTTAATTATTATTAGTTTTACATGTCAGCCTCTTTGCACTGCCACTTTCAGCCGTATCGCGAGAGGTGAAATAATATCAAGACTGTCACCAATGAAACTAGCGGCCCAGAAAACTATGAAGATGGCCCTATCATAAGCCATTTTAAGCTATTTTTTACGACACTCCTTTTCCTACTGCATACTCATCCCCAACCGTAATGCGTGAAATGTCATTGGACCTACTGCCATTCAGCCTAATGACCCAGAAAAATGTGGATTTGACACGAATATCCATCGTTTTCGGTTCACTCTTCAATGCACAAAATGTTATGGAAATAAAATCAGATAAACTGTATTAATTTGTTGTAACAGAACACGAAACTGATCTCAAAATTAGATTATTAGGTTTAATTTTCGAACTGCATCCTATACCTGTAATTGTGCCTTTTTTCACTAAATTTTGGGCATCACGCATAAGTTGTCGGCTGCACTGCCTAATCATATTATAATTCCCATAGTGTAGTGTCATCACGTGACCGGGAACATGCTCTGCACATTGTCTTTACGTGATGAGTAGCGTTGTGTTCAAATGTCTTCAGTTTTTAAGAATTACTGTAATTAAGGGGAATTTTACTATCTTTTGGTTCAAAAAATCAATTTTTAAAAAAATGGCATTTTGGGACCCATAAAAGTGTTTAGAATCCACCCCTGAAATGGTTTTTCCGAATACGGAACGGAAATGTTCGTTATTCGCGGTTGAACAAAAAAATGCACTGCCTGAAATCGGCCTTTTTCACGCACCAGTTTTTTTTTCTTTCGGAAGACGAGTTATTGTAGCGGATCTTGGGAGGAAACACAAAATTCAAATGAAAGTTTGAACGCGTGTGTTTAGAAGTAAAGCTCCCAGGCATTTGCATTCTGGTGCGAAGACTTTGGAGATTGCGACTTTCCTGGCAGTGAGCAGCTTCAACGAAGGGTATTCAGCAATTCTGAAGACCATGACAACGGTGGATGTCACCCTGGGACTCTATTCGACGCAGTTCGCCAAGCATTCGGACGACCACCGGATTCAAGCGGCCGAAAACCGCTTGTCACCGGCAGTACAAGCGGCTCTGGAGCAAAGCAGGATGGCCCAGATCAAGCAGAACGCCCTCTATGAGGAAGAAGAAGGTTATGGACCCATAATAGTAGATTGAACGTAAGTTGCATAATATTGCATTTATATGTAGTCAAAACTTCAAACGCGTTTTCCTCGAAATGACTTTTTCGTATCCCCTCGGTATGATAACTTCGAATCTACTGAACGGATTGGCATGATTCTTAGTTTCCGACTAAGCTAACTAAATTGTCTAGGAGTTGTACCACCTTTATTACGATCCATCAACTATAAATATTTTTACTTGGCCGACGAAGTCGAAAAATCGATGAAAAAGACCCTATTTTTTTCAAATTACCGCCATTTTGTTTCCTATGGTCCAAACAACTTCAGCGAGGAACAACTCCTAAAGAATCTTATATACTTCCCTAAATTCAACTCAAATTTGATTTCAGACGAGCCAGATGACCTGTGACATACCACGCATGGAGGTGTACATCGAAATTTTGTTTCGTTCCGACGGCACTTCCGCCTTTGCTCTGCGACATTTCCGGTCGAAAAAATCCCAGTTTGTAGAGGAAATATCAATAAACATTTTGATAAAATTTGAAGCTGATATCTATAACACATCCCGAGAACACAATCTCAAGGAACATGCTTTTTTCGGGCCAAAGATAGTAAACCTCCCCTTAAGCGGCTGTGTTTTAATTCCTCTGAGAGAGCTTTCATGAGAACTGGAACTGAAGAAACATATCCACATGTGAAATACAGGGTGGGGCAAATAAAAGTGGTCCAGGCGAAACCATCTGTGGCAGCATTAACGGAGGAGGAAAAGACATACGGTTACTTTCAACAGGATGAAGCACTGCCCATACAACCGGCCGAGCCTTGGAGCACATTTAGACAATTTTCGCACCTGACAGAGGTCAGTCTGGTCGCGACGCTAACTGCCCACCCAGGTCACCTGATCTGTCAGTGCGCGATTACTTTGTGTGGCGACCCCTCAGGTCTAAGGTGTGTCGCAACAGCCCTCACAATCTTCAAGAGCTGCAGCAGAACATTTCGGATAACATTGCTGCAATTCCCGCAGTCCATCTTCGATCCGCCGTCAGCAACTTGCTGACCAGGTCCCAAAAATGCCAAGAGATGAATGGTGGTCACTTTCAACATCTGCTATAGTGAGGTTAGCATTGTATTTACTATCCTTTGCTGTATTTATTTGTACTGGAACTCTTTTCTCTGGGCCACTTTTATTTACCGTACCCTATACATCCTTATCGACCATGCTAGATACTAGTGGGAAGTTCGTGAGATTTTATATTATTGCAGTGTTTTAGAATTGCCACCCGGTGGCACGAAGTAATGCTGCGAGAAGGGTAGCCGTGGTATGGACAAACTAAATTAGCAGAAAAATTGTCCGAAGAGACAGTCATTACCTTTTGGGAAAATATTGTGCATGGACCACTGACAGAGCCAAGCACTTGGGGCAATAGAAATAAAATTGTGTCTTATGAAGTATTATGTAAAAGCATTAAATTGAAACAGCTCTGCATCCATCTACTCCCGTCCAAAGTTCTCCAAGGTCAGTTTCGAAAAAGTGAAAGTAGATGTGCCCTCGACTCGCAGATCAGAGAGCTTTCTAAAGACACTCACTGTGAATTAGTGCAGAAGTGGAAGGAGGAAACAGGATGTCATAGTATTTAAGAATGTTTTGAACGGTTTTATGGAAAACTGTAAAGAAAAACAAATTGAAAGAACTCGTAAGCGATATGAAGTGCTCGTATAAAAGCTATAATATGAAATCTTATTTCTTGCAGCGCTTTGTGGAAATGTGAGAGATGATCTTTGTGATCGCTTTCACCATAGTATTTCACTGATGGGGCAAATGTTCATAGGGAATTGGGGTCCTGCCGTGTTAAGTGATTGCTGGATAGGGGAAAATTGTAGAACAGAGCCATCTTTACATGGCAGTCCCTTGGCATCGTCACCTCACTCTCAGGAGAGCTAGAACTATCTTACGACTACGATAGAATTTTCATTTTCAGTCAGTAAGTAATACGTGCGTCGAGTTTCGTCGAACTGCTCCAGACATTCCAAAATGATGTGGATTTTTAAGAGTACCTGGCGTAAACTAATGCTTCCGAATTAATTTTTTTTATTCAACAAGGCAAACGTTATTAACGTTATACGTCTTTATTCTTCATGTGGTCTCGCGGTAGCGTTCTCGCTTCCCGAGCCTTGGGTTCCGGGTTCGATTCCCGGCGTGGTCAGAGATTTTCACCTGCCAAGAGATGACTGGGCGTTGTGTCGTCTTCAAAATCGTCATTCATTCCCATTAAGGTCGGAGGAAGGCAATGGCAAACCACCTCCACTAGGACCTTGCCTAGTACGGCGGTGCGGGTCTCCCGCTTCGTCCCCTACGCTCTGTTACGGAGTATGGGACTTCGTCATCATCATTCTTCATATTACATATTTGCAGCGCTCTGTCACTAGAAGACCCCGAATTGTAGTGTGTAATATGACGGTGTGTAACGTAACTATGTCGGTACCTGAGGAACAGCGTGCTGTAATCGCGTTTCGAATTCGAAGGGATCGCTCATATACGCAGCATCCTTTCCTTCAGTATTAAATTTCCAGACCACACACGGAAGCTGGATCATCTGTAACAATCGGAAGTCTTGGGTTAACTGTCCTCGATCATTCTCCTCCATACAGTCCCGACTTGGACCCATCTGATTTTCATCTGTTTGCAGAACTTAAAGAACAGCTTCGAGGACTTCATTTTAATAGTGATGGAGTGGAGAAAACATAAATGAGCCGTGGCTCCGTCACTAAAGTCAAACATTCTACAGTGACAGATTAAAAAAAAATGGCCTCTCGTTAGGAGAAACGTGTTCGTCGCCAGGGTGGCTATGTCCTCTGCTGCTCCTTATTCATGAGAATGACCTCCCACTTAACGTTCAGCAAGCTGAACTAATAGTTTTTCCAGATGATACGAGTGTTATAATAAATCCCATTCCAGAGAAAAGCAGCTGAAGATATTGTTAAGGATGTCTTTCAAAGAATTATTAAGTGGTTCTCAGAAAATGGACTCTCCGTTAATTTTGAAAAAACTCACTATATCCAGTTCTGTACACCGAATAGAGTCATACCGACAATTGATGTAGCGTATGAACAGGGCTCAGTTAACAGAGTAGATTTCTCCAAATTTTTGGGTGTTCACATTGATGACAAGTTGAAATGGAAGAAGCATACTACTGAGCTTCTCAAACAACTAAGTTCAGCTAGTTTCGCTCTTCGTATAATCGCTAGTCTTGGCAATAAACAGATCAGCCTTCTAACGTACTTTGCATATTTCCACTCAATAATATCTTATGGAATGGTTTTCTGGGGCAATTCACCACTTAAACATAAAGTATTGATTACACAAAAGAGAGCAGTGAGAATAATTAGTGGTGTTCACCCAAGGACGTCATGTAGGCACCTTTTCAAGGAGATAGATATTTTAACTGCACCATCAGAGTACATATATCCGCTAATGAAATTCGTTACAAATAATCCATCTCAATTCGCGAAGAACAGTGATGTTCATACGTACAACACTAGAGGGAAAAATGACCTTTCCTATGCGTTATTGAAGCTGTCAGTTCCTCAAAAAAGGAGTACATTATTCAGCAACAAAAATCTTTGATCATTTGCCCAACAACATAAAGTGTCTGGCAGGAAGCAGATCAAGTTTTAAATCTAGCTTAAAATCATTTCTTTTGGACAACTCCTTCTACTTCATGGATGAGTTTCTGTTTCAGAAATGGTAAAAAAAGAACCTCTAAATGTAGTTGCATGTGCAGAACTAAAAATTTAAGTAATATTAATTTAAAAAAATGTTCAAATGTGTGTGAAATCTTATGGAACTTAACTGCTAAGGTCATCAATTCCGAAGCTTACACACTACTTAACCTAAATTATCCTAAGAACAAACACAAACACCCATGCCCGAGGGAGGACTCGAACCTCCACCGGGACCAGCCGCACAGTAATATTAATATTAGCACTATTCATGTGTGTATATGTATCTTGTAATCTGACTTGTTCCACATCATATCGATAAAATAATCGGGAAAATGATCTACGGAACATGACATAACTAAAACAAAACTAAAACTAATTACATGTGTAGACCTGAAGAATAACGATGTAGAATGTTAATAACGTTTGTTCTGATTAAAAAAAATTAATTGTTTGCACTTAAATATTCGGAAGCATTACATTACAGCACGCTGTCATACATAGCTCTCCAATGAACTCCAATCCTCTCTTAGAGGACTTTAAGGTGTCTCTCACCACAGTTCTTTTCTCGAGTTATTAAGTCATAATTGCATGAATATGGCTTGGTGAAAATTGCTCTAGGCGCTCCAGGGCTGGAAAAAATAATTACATTTTTATTTGTATAAATATTGGAAATCTGCAGTGGCATTGCAGTTAAAGTGGAACACAGTGTCTGAAAAAAGGAACGTATCGCAACATTTTGCAACCATGACTTTATACGTATAGATTCCTACAAAACTACTGAGCTGTATGTCAGCAGTGAAGAGAAAAGAAAGTAGTCTAAAAGCCACAAACTCAACGATCTCTTGTTTACTCCCTGGCTTCGTGTAAATTCCAGTGATGTTACTTGTGCAAATGGCATAACTTGAAAATTAAATTTCTTCGATACCGATCAGAAGTCATAAAAATCTGTATTGTAGAACTGTATTGGGGGAAGAGAATTTTTCGGTCCATACTTTTTAGTAATCGTACGAGTCCAGCACGAGAGAAGAACTCATTTTCTATAATGGCTTTTTCAATGACACTGTGTGTACTACCAACCTCCTGAATGCATTAACGTCCAGGCACCGATTAAATCACTGTAATTTTATTCGCATGATGATTTTCGCTGAAGAAATTTAAAAAAAGCACCGGAAATAAAAGAATTCTGGTTCTGCGGATCGCAGGAATCGTTCCATGTGAACAGCTCGGTAAAATGGTGTTCACCATTTACTTTCTCTAGATCTGATTTAAAGGCACTAGGAAGAACATTACCGGATCAGCCAGACAATACTTTTGTCAACAAAGCATAATACTCAGTTTTACTGCTTGAATAACGAGTTGTTAACTTTTTTAAAAGCGTACTATCTTCTACATTTAGACATGAGAGTACATTCCGCAGTTAAAAGTCAAGCGCAGGAACAGACTACTGTTCCTTGTGTCCATCTCTGAGTTTTCAAATCGCTTCATTTTCTTTAATATGTTTCAACATTTTTTTTCTAAACTTTCGGTGAGTCTTTTGCAAATACTTGACACTATATATTGTTCGCATAGGTCCCACCGATCAGATTTTCTGCCACTGAATCCTACACTGAATTCCGTGAGAGAAATATGCCTGTAAATACTATACCTGTCTGATGTTTTAACTTTTTCTAAACACTAATCTTCATAAAGAGAAAACATTTTAAAAAGAAATAAATTTGAATGAAGGTAACTTCTTGTTGTTCGAGCTCTGCAATTGTAAGACTCTACAATTGGAAAAGGATTTATATGTCATCATCATCATCATCATCATCATTTAAGACTGATTATGCCTTTCAGCGTTCGGTCTGGAGCATAGTCCCCCTTATAAAATTCCTCCATGATCCCCTATTCAGTGCTAACATTGGTGCCTCTTCTGATGTTAAGCCTATTACTTCAAAATCATTCTTAACCGAATCCAGGTACCTTCTCCTTGGTCTGCCCCGACTCCTCCTACCCTCTACTGCTGAACCCATGAGTCTCTTGGGTAACCTTGCTTCTCCCAAGCGTGTAACATGACCCCACCATCTAAGCCTGTTCGCCCTGACAGCTACATCTATAGAGTTCATTCCCAGTTTTTCTTTGATTTCCTCATTGTGCACACCCTCCTGCCATTGTTCCCATCTACTAGTGCCTACAATCATCCTAGCTACTTTCATATCCGTAACCTCAACCTTGTTGATAAGGTAACCCGAATTCACCCAGCCTTCGCTCCAATACAACAAAGTTAGTCGAAAGATTGAACGGTGCACAGATAACTTAGTCTTGGTACTGACTTCCTTCCTGCAGAAGAGAGTAGATCGTAGCTGAGCGCTCACTGCATTAGCTTTGCTACACCTCGCTTCCAGTTCTTTCACTATGTTGCCATCCTGTGAGAATATGCATCCTAAGTACTTGAAACCGTCCACCTGTTCTAACTTTGTTCCTCCTATTTGGCACTCAATCCGTTTATATCTCTTTCCCACTGACATTACTTTCGTTTTGGAGATGCTAATCTTCATACCATAGTCCTTACATTTCTGATCTAGCTCTGAAATATTACTTTGCAAACTTTCAGTCGAATCTGCCATCACAACTAAGTCATCCGCATATGCAAGACTGCTTATTTTGTGTTCACATATCTTAATCTCACCCAGCCAGTCTATTGTTTTCAACATATGATCCATAAATAATATGAACAACAGTGAAGACAGGTTGCAGCCTTGTCTTACCCCTGAAACTACTCTGAACCATGACCTCAATTTACCGTCAACTCTTAACTGCTGCCTGACTATCCATGTAAAGACCTTTAATTGCTTGCAGAAGTTTGCCTCCTATTCCATAATCTCGTAGAACAGACAATAACTTCCTCCTAGGAACCCGGTCATATGCCTTTTCTAGATCTATAAAGCATAGATACAATTCCCTGTTCCACTCATAACACTTCTCCATTATTTGCCGTAAGCTAAAGATCTGGTCCTGACAACGTCTAAGAGGCCTAAACCCACACTGATTTTCATCCAATTGGTCCTCAACTAATACTCGCACTTTCCTTTCAACAATACCTGAGAAGATTTTGCCCACAACGCTGATTAAAGAGATACCTCTGTAGTTGTTATAATCTTTTCTGTTTCCATGTTTAAAGATTGGTGTGATTACCGCTTTTGTCCAGTCTGATGGAACCTGTCCCGACTCCCAGGTAATTTCAGTTATCCTGTGTAGCCATTTAAGACCTGACATTTCACTGTATTTGATGAGTTCCGACTTAATTTCATCCACCCTAGGCGCTTTATTGCACTGCAATCTATTGACCATTTTCTCCACTTCCTCAAATGTGATCCTATTTCCATCATCGTTTCTATCCCATTGTGCTTCGAAATCTGAAACATTACTGATCGTATTTTCACCTACATTGAGCAACTCTTCAAAATATTCCTTCCATCTGCCCAAGGAATCCACAGGATTCACCAGCAGTTTTCCTGATCTGTCCAAAATACTTGTCATTTCCTTCTTACCTCCCTTTCGAAGACTGCTAATTACACTCCAGAATGGTTTTCCAGCAGCTTGACCCAAAGTCTCCAACCTGTTTCCAAAGTCTTCCCAAGATTTCTTCTTGGATGCTGCAATTATCTGTTTGGCTTTGTTTCTTTCTTCAACATAACTTTCTCTGTCTACCTGAGTTCTAGTATGTAGCCATTTTTGATACGCCTTCTTTTTCCTTTTACAGGCTGCCTTGACTGTGTCATTCCACCAAGCTGTTTGCTTCATCCTACCTTTACACACTAATGTTCCAAGACATTCTTTAGCCACTCCTAGTACTGTGTCCCTGTACCTTGTCCATTCCTTTTCCAATGACTGTAATTGGCTACATTCAACTAACCGGTATCTTTCTGAGATCACTGTTATGTACTTGTGCCTGATTTCCTTACCCTGAAGTTTCTCCACTCTTATCCTCCTACATACGGACCTGACCTCCTGCACTTTCGGCCTCACAGTCCCAATTTCACTGCAGATTAAATAATGATCAGTGTCATCAAAGAATCCACTGAATACACGTGTGCCCCTCACAGCCTTCCTGAATTCCTGATCTGTTATTATGTAGTCAATGACAGATCTGGTTCCCCTGCCTTCCCAAGTATACCGGTGAATGTTCTTATGTTTAAAAAAGGAGTTTGTGATTCCTAAGCCCATACTGGCACAGAAATCCAAGAGTTGTTTCCAGTTCCTGTTGGCCTCCATATCCTCACCAAATTTACCCATAACCTTTTCATAGCCTTCTGTTCGATTTCCAATCCTGGCATTGAAATCACCCATGAGGAGAACACTGTCCTTGGCCTTTACTCTAACAACTAAATCACTGAGTGCCTCATAAAAACTATCCATCTTATCTTGATCTGTCCCTTCACAATGCGAATATACTGACACAATCCTAATTTTATTGCTAGGCACTGTCAAATCTATCCACATCAGTCGTTCGTTTACATACATTATTGCAACTACGCTGGGTTCCATCTTTCCTGATGTAAAGCCCTACACCCCATTGTGCTATTCCTGCTTTGACTCCTGACAGGTAGACCTTGTATTCTCCCACTTCCTCTTCTTTCTCACCCCTTACCCGAATGTCACTAACAGCTAAAACGTCCAACCCCATCTTACTTGCAGCCTCTGCCAGCTGTACCTTCTTCCCAGAGTTGCCCCCATTAATATTAATAGCTCCCCATCTCATTACCATTTGTTTGCCAAGTCGTATCTTAGGAGTCCCTGGTTTGTCAGTTAGAGGTGGGACTCCGTCACCTTCAAAGGTCCGAGGCATTTTGCTCTGATTGTTGCCAGCATCATATTTAAAGTACCAAGAAAGCAGGTTGCTAGCCTTACTTTCCCCGAGTCTTATTGAGTTTTACCCCTAACGGTTGAGGGACTAACCGGTAGCTATGGTAGTCTTTGCCGTACGAGCACAAAGGTGACCACGACTCAGAATATGTCCGAGATGCCCAGCCTTATTCCAAAGTAACTGGTATCCCGACTGTCGGGACCACTTACTTGGCCACTCATACGTTGCCCGTGGTTCATGAACTAGGACTTGACTACAGGAACCCACACCATGAACCACGGATTTATATATTATTTCTAAAAAAGAAAAAAAAAGCACTCCGTCTTCAGGCCACGAGTGGCCTACCGGGACCACCCGACCGCCGTGTCATCCTCAGGGGAGGATGCGGATAGGAGGGACGTGGGGTCAGCACACTGTCTTCCCGGTCGTTATGATGGTATTCTTGACTGAAGCCGCTACTATTCGGTCGAGTACCTCCTCAATTGGCATTATGAGGCTGAGTGCATCCCGAAAAATGGCAACAGCGCATGGCGGCTGGATGGTCACCCAACCAAGTGCCGGCCACGGCCAACAGCGCTTAACTTCGGTGATCTCACTGGAACCGGTGTATCCACTGCGGAAAGGCCGTTGCCTTATATGTTGTTTTACACATACTTTATCAAACTTACAAAAGTTTGCAAGAAATATTCTGATTCACGCCTCTGTTGTCCTTGTTTTTATTGGTATAGTATACTACTTTTTGTGAAATGAAGAGTATCCCTAGAAATTATTTCTTGCATACCCAGGTACACAACACAAGCGGGAAACCAGAACAACAATATCTTTAATGAATTACAATCAGCCCGCCTGAGTGGCCCACCGGTTCTAGGCGCTACAGTCTGGAACCGCGCGACCGCTACGGTCGCAGGTTCGAATCCTGCCTCGGGCATGGATGTGTGTGATGTCCTTAGTTAGGTTTAAGTAGTTCTAAGTCCTAGGCGGCTGATGACCTCAGAAGTTAAGTCCCATAGGGCTCAGAGCCATTTGAACCATTTGCGAACATTACAAACAATGTCGAGTTGCCGAAGCGATGGTTCTAAAATCCCTCATTAGAGCGCTTTGGTATGAGAAAGTTCCAACTGAGCACTTGGAACTCTGTCATTCATAGCTGAAATTCGTCTGCAGAGGCACACATTTCAATTAGCTAGAATCTTCTCGTCCCAACAAATCAAACGAAGTGATATCAATTGGAACTTCGGCGCTCTTGTTACTCTGTCGTTTCGCCACGGATTGCGGTACGAGCACGTTCTACATGTAGCAGAAAACAGATATGAACCAGTCACATCAGCAACTCATTTTCTTCGATTTTGTCAGCTGGATCCTTGTCCTTCCAAAGTTGATGTACTGGTGGATTATTCCATGCTCTTTGTCCTCTACGTCCTAGAACATAGCATGTAGTAGCCGTCGAGTGGTGGTGTGCCAGTGTCTCAGTAAGACATGACCACACTTTGTCAAGCGATATGAGGTTTGGAGAACGTGTTGGCCAGGGCAAAAGTCCAACACTCTCTGTATTGAGGTAAGTCAGTACAGTATGGACGATAACGACAGGGTGATCTCCAACGTAGGGCACAGCCATCGGCCTTGACACCTCATAAATGCAACTGCTGCTCTCCAAACTACCAGCTGTGTGAACCGGAGGTGATTGTCTCGCGCACCCAGTAGTACTCTGTACCATGACGCGAGATACTGGGGGCAACGTTAGTTCTCCTCATAGTCTCCACACACGCGTCCATCGTACTTCTGTACGAACAACCAGGACTTGTCTGAGAAGACGGATCGATGTCACTCCTGTATCCAGTATTACGGTTGGGCTCAGAACTGTTAGAGCGCCTCTCTTTGCGGAAGCGTGCAAGGAAACTCCCTACCAATGGTCGCCATGCTGACTGTCGGTGGAACTCCACACGTCGTTGTCGTATTGTTAGTGTGGATACTTGTCTTGCGCAGGAAAGTGAACAATACGTCAGTCCTTTCTGGCGCTACTCGGGCGGGGCTATTGAGGCCCGACATGGCGCTCAGACTAGTACTCCTGAGCCTCATAGATTCCATAATGGCATGACCGTATGGGATCTCGACCAATACGAGCAGCAGTATTGCGAAATGATAAACTACAGTCGCCGAGAGGTTCTAGGCGCTTCAGTCCGGAACCGCGCTGCTGCTACCGTCGCAGGTTCGAATCTTGCCTCAGGCATGGATGTGTGTGATGTCCTTAGGCTAGATGACCTCAGATGTTGAGTCCCATAGTGCTTAGAGCCATTTTTAAACTTCAGTCTCGATACACCACGATCATGCCACTGTCAAATTCCAAAACGTACTGGTAGACCCTTTTCTTCCTACACGACGCATAACATGTTCTTCTCATAAACAGCCATCCACATTTGCAGAACACATAAGAGAACATAACCACCAACCAACCACTAGAGAAGAAGACATGAAAGTAACTGGAATCAACAATAAAAAGCGCCTCCTAACTCTGCAAGAAAATTACGACATACAGACAACCAAAGCAGAAAGGAAAACCCTGTTGAATGATGAAGTACACATGCCAAACAATTCATTGTTGACTCTAATAGATAAAATAAAGGAATAACGCTTCCAAAGGGGATTAATATAATAATAATAATAATAATAATAATAATAATAATAATAATACCACCCAATATAATAATAATACCACCCGACATCTTTTCACTGACTTATCCATGAACGCCTCCGCAGAACATTGAAACGAAAAGTCAAATCAGCTGTCATCAAAGCTTTCAACCACTCCCTAACAGCTGTTACATTCATATTCAATACTCTACAACTCAAACCAACATCCCCCCGCCCCCAAATCACACACACACAATCAAGTAGTTTTGAACATATACTTCGTTATGTTGGCAACATGTAGTTAAAGAAAGCAAAGAAGAGGAAAGACATAATGAAGTTACAATATTTACGTTGTTAAAAGCACAGTGTTCGAACAGACAGCTGTATCAAGCAGCAGAAGAATAATAGTACACCATAAAAAAGAAGTAGATACATGGTGAACAGTGTGAAAAAGTTCTGAATACAAAATTTTGCTTATGTGAAATAAAGTAGTAGTGCGACCTCCAGACCAGATGAGAGGAAATGCAGATCACAGCAAACTTTAAGTTATTACTTATTTACATAAAAAATCGCGACGTGAACTGCTTGATAATTGATAATCTAAAAATAACAAAATTGTATCGTTATAGATCCCGTTGAAGATGCCTTAGAGGAATAAAAAAGCGAAACGCGTCCGGGGAAAATAAACAAGAAAACGCGGTTTTATTTACAAAACAAGTATTCATATGTTGCTTCTGAAACAGGAACCTACTGCGTAATCTTTCCATATCTACAGAGTGTATATGGTGTTACTGCTACTTGCTTTGTGTAGTTGGACCGGAACACTGATCATTCCCATCTTCAAGCATGTAGTACACTTCATAGCAGTTTGACGTTGTTACACGCCCCCTCCTCGGTGTTGCACTTTTCACGGCCAGTAGTATATTATGAAAACTGTCTCATGTAAGTATGATAATGTAACATGGACCTGCCACGGCAACTAGAGCAGCTATACGAAGTGGTTTAGAAGCCTGAGCTATAACACATTACTTGTTATGTATAACACTAAATATTTTTCTGTTTTCAAAATTTTCATAGTTCCCTGTTTTCATTTTTAAAAGTTCTTATCAGTTTTCTTTTAATTGTAGTGCCTGGCAAAACAAGTGAAACAACCAGAAGAGGGGGGGGGGGGGGGGGAGGAAACGAAATAAAACTTCACGTGTTGGAAGGTTTATGACGTTGTTTACAAAACTGAGCCAAATTTACAAAGAACTTGGCACGGTCCACCCACTTACCAATATGACGTTGCACCCCTCTAGCCCAGAGACGTGCGCTGATTCGGTTGGGATGGGTGTCATAAAGCTGTTGCATCCTCTCCTAAGACAAGCTAGCCCACACGTGTTGTAACAGGTCTTTGATATCCTGGATACTGACACTGGGACGGAGTTGACGTCTTGCTGGTCAAGGGAGTGCCCCAACATCTTGCAGACAGTTCATAGAGACACTGCCATGTATGCCTGACCATTGTCCGGCACCACGATACTGTCGCAGAGATAACAAGTGGGGACGCAGGAAGGTCGTGGCTTATCGTTGTGACCTTGGGATGTTGTCAATCATTGCCAGTTGTAATATTTCTGGCTTATTCAGTCGTCATATTAGGCTCCAGGAAGCTATTCCGAGGGCAGTGGAGATGCAAGAAGCATAGAGATGACGCAATGCGGGATGAGGTACCGGTGACAGATGTCAGATTCGGTACCATTCCCATGAGAAAGACCGCCTGCATGATGCTGCTGCTCTGTGATTGGCTGCTGTGTTCGGCGGTAGGGCGCCAAAACGTTAAACTTTAGTTGCTATTATTAGTTAAACCTGCATCCAAATTACTTCATCTTTTAAATAAACATCTCTCAACAGCCAGCTATCAATCAGTCATTTCAAAATTATTAAAATCAAAATATTACTAAAACAAAAGACTGACGATATTACTGGCCGATGCACTTCGGTGGCGTTCGGGTCACGCCTTGCTGGCTTGGCGCGCGAAGTGTCTCGGGCAGTCCGGCTCCCCAGTTCTGACCGTTCCAGTAGACAGACATGTTGTCCGTTATAGCAGTATTTTTTTCATGCAATTTTATTTACTACCGACCGTCGCTAGGTACAGACATGTTGTCTGTAATAGTAGTATTTGATTCATGTGATTTTATCCTGAAGTTCTGACGGTTCCAGTAGACAGACATGTTGTCTGTGCCAGGATGTACTTCATATTATTTTACCCAGATATAATGACTGTGGAAATATATGTTCAATACGTTGTGATCAAGAATAGTTTCTCGTGTCTATATCAATAAAATCGCGAGTGGCATCCCAAATGAGTTATAGTTTATTCGTAGCTGCAGTTCATTGCGAAGTTAATTTCAGCCTCAATAAAAAGAATCCACGACCTGCGTGATGTTTTCTGCGCTGGGGACATCATCATTATGAAGACAGCAGGTTAGTGTACAAGAACTTATGTATTCCACACAGGGCAGTGGAAACAACTAGGCACCTCACGTGTACTGCATGCACAGTACAAATGTGCTCAGTGACACGTCATCTGCAGTAATGCAGGCTGAAAGTATTAACACTATCTCACTTTTATTCCTTTTTTCTTACCGTACAGTCGCGACCTGAAGTCGTAACCGGTGGGGCTCCACATCGGGACACCAGACGTAACCGTCATGGTTTCCTTTGAAAAGGCACGTCCGACTTCCTTCCCCCACTTTGCCTGACTCGATGAGCCCGATGACCTCGCTGTTTGGTCCTCTTCCTTGAATCAACCAATCAACCAACAACAGACGTAACACCGCAGTGCCTCTCCAAAACTTTAGAATTTCGGGATCTCTATCTACACTGAAGCGCCAAAGTAACTGGTACAAGCATGCGTATTCAAATATAGAGATATATAAACAGCCAAAATACGGTGCCGCGGTCGGTAACGCCTATATAAGACAATAAGTGTCTGGTGCAGTTGTTAGATCGGTTACTGCTGCTACAATAGCAGGTTATCAAGATGAGGAATGTGGTATTATAGTCGGCGCACGAGTGATGGACCACAGAATCTCCGAGGTAGCGATGAAGTGGGGATTTTCCCATACGACCATATCACGAGTGTAGTGTGAATCCCAGGAATCCGGTAAAACATCAAATCTCCGACATCGCTGCGGCTGGAAAAAGCTCCTGCAAGAACGGTACCAACGACGACTGAAGAGAATCCTTCAACGTGACAGAAGTGCAACTCCTCCGCAAATTGCTGCTGAATTCAGTGCTGGGCCATCAACAAGTGTCAGCGGGCGAACCATTCCACGCAACATCATCGATGAGGGCTTTCGGAGCCAGGCCCACTCGTGTACCCTTGATGACTGCTCGACATAAAGCTTTACACCTCGCCAGGGCCTTCAACACCGACATTGGACTGTCGATGACTGAAACATGTTGCCTAGTTTGACGAGTCTCGTTTTAATTTGTATCGAGCGAATGGACGTGTACGGGTATGGAGACAACCTCACGCATCCATGGACCCTGTATGTCAGCAGGGGCTGTTCAAGTTGGTGGAGGCTCTGTGATGGTGTGGAGCGTGAGATACGGCTCTGACGGATGACATCTACTTAAGAATCCTGTCTGATCACCTGCATCCATTCATATGCATTGTGCATTTCGACGGACTTAGGCAATTCCATCAGAACAATGCGACACCCCACACGTCCAGAATTGCTGCTGATTGGCTCCAGGAACACTCCTCTGAGTTTAAACACTTCCGCTGGCCACCAGACTCCCCAGACATGAACATTATTGAGCATATCTGGAATGCCTTGCAACGTGCTGTTCAAAAGAGATCTCCATCCCCTCGTATCCTTACGGATTTATTGATAGCCCTGCAGGATTCATGATGTCAGTCCAACACTACTTTAAACATTAGTCGAGTCCACGACACGTCGTGTTACGGCACTTCTGCGTGCTCGAGGGGCCCTACACGATATTATGCAGGTGTACCAGTTCGTTTGGCTCTTCAGTATATATCACGCCCATACTCGCCGATGATGATATCCGGGATAGGGCAGAACTGCGATTCATCGCTGAACACAATGCGACGCCATTCGTCACTGTAGCACTCCATACATCGACATTCGTTTTGAGGTGTTAAGAGGAGCCTATGCATGGGACGGCAAATCCGTAGTACGGCTGTTGCTAGTCTCCGAGAAATTGTCCATATATATCGATATGACATGGAAATGGGACGAGAATGTGAGGATTGTGGTAGGGAAGGTGAATGGTGGACTTTGGTTTATTGGGAGAATTTTGGGAAAGTGTGGTTCATCTGTAAAGGAGACCGCATATTGGCCGTTAGTGCGACCTGTCCTTGAGTAATGTTCGAATATTTGGGATCCTCGCCAGGGACTGATAGAAGACGTCGAAGAAATTCAGAGGTGATCTCCTGGATTTGTTACCCGTAGATTCAATCACCATGCGAGTGTTACGAATATGCTTCGGGAGCTCAAGTAGGAATCCGTGGAGGGAAGAAGACGTTCATTTCGAAGAACACTGCTGAGAAACTTCAGAGAACCGGCATTTGTTGCTTACGATCCTACTGCCAACATACGTTTCGCTTAGGGACGACGATACGAGAAATTAGGACTCATATGTCGTTTCTCCATCGCTCTATTTGCGAGTGGAACGGGTAAGGAAACGACTAGTTGTAGTACAAGGTACCCTCCGCCACGCACCGTACGGTGGCTTGCGGAGTATGTATGTAGATGTAGATGTAGGACACAGTATGTTGCAGAGAGTCCGTTACATGTTCTCGGATGTCAGGTGCACATGTGAAGGGACTGTGATGTTCTTTGTCCACAATATGAGAACCTCCCACTTGGTAGGCAGATGTGGTCGACCGGAAGCTTGGGGACGAGTATGCCTGCCCTTGCTTCCCAGTGCAGTCCGACATCTCGATAATGTGGCATCCGAATTAGGGTTGTTGATTAAATATCCATAATTTACATATAGATACTTTCCGTAACATATCGATATACATCGCCGATATTTTTCACCGATATATCTATATCGAAAGGGCAATATCAGAGCCGATAACTTTTTTGCAATTTTTTGTAAATATTTGAAACTGTTATTTTGAAATTGTAGTAGAACATAATTTTACTCTCATTTTGTGAAGGAGTCTTACTACTTTTGGAGTTTTCATCACTTTCAGTCTTCCTGTTTGACTGCGTGAAGCATGTATAGATGGTAACAAAGATGAAGTGCGATTGCATTGGGGTGTGTAGGTGTGAGTGTAATAAGAAGATTTCTCATGTGAAGAAATAACACACCAGTTGCGTAAAAAACAATTTTAACACAACTTGTTTGCTATTTCTTCACATTGGAATTCTTCAAAAACAGTTGCTGCAAATGATGAACAAAAATCTAAATGACAAGATTGGCCTTTACGATGGGCGGTGGTGTGTGTGTGTGTGTGTGTGTGTTTGTGTGTGTGTGTGTGTGTGTGTGTGTGTGTGCTGGGAGGCGGGGGGGGGGGGATGCTGACGTAATTGGTGCTACCAGCAGAAACTGCAATAATTAACTTGACCACGAAATTTTGACACTACAACTGCTAGGTCGCTGGCGTTTTCAGGAATGAAAAAACAGGGAAGTCGACATGAAGCTTTCCGAACAAATTCGGTATGTGGGGAAACGGAACGACGAATCCATCGGACACCTTTTATTGTGTTACTTACGTGCAGTTACCATTGTTAGCAAAGCAGTTATGGCCAAGCGTGAACGTGCATCGTTTTCCTTTCAACTCTTGCTGTATGGGGAATAAGGTTGCTGCTAGCTTGTTGTTATACAAAATGTGTAATAATAAATCAGTACTTAAATATATAGCTCTAAATCGGCAGTGTATCTGTAATGTGCAGCCGATATTTTTATAGGCCCTAACGAGGACCCATCGATACGTTTTTTCGATATATTGAAGGTCGATAATGATGTTTTCTTATATATCGATATATCGGAATCCCGATATTTTTAAAAATATCAGTAGTCCTAATGCGAACAACCCACAGATCTATATATTGCACGATCTGACCAGCCGGTCAATGGATACCTTCTTTGAGGCATGCTTAAATCTCTGTCAGGCGCTGATAGTCCTGTCTCACCCGTGTACGCTGCATCTCCGTGTCCTTCATAGCGATTGCTCAATATCTGACACTGTTCACGTTCCTTGCGTATCCTACCAGACCTAAATTACATTACATTAGATGTACTTTTCGTTCCAATAGATCCATAGTGAGAAGATCCTCCAGGATGTAGAACATGTCAGAAAAACAAGAATTTGCAATAAATATTTACAATGAAAACCAAATATGCTTATGCACCTTCCACAGATTCAAAGTGAATAAAAATTATAAAAATATTTTCGTTTAAAATGGAATAAACAACTTTTCACAAAACATTCAAATTTTCGATACACTGAGGTGCGTATGATATTCTTGAGCAATCGTAGCCACGCATCATCAAACAGGAAAATCAATTCACTATACTTATTTACAATAATTTCATTACTCCACTGAAACATTACATCACTGTACTTGCTGATACTCGTATTCTTTATATCATTGGTAACATATGCACATCACTTGGTTATACTAAAAAATTCGTCAATGGCGTAGAAGGAGACCACCACTAAAACCTTTATGCTCCTCTTAAACTGAACTTTGTTAGTTGTTAACCTTTTTATGGCTGCTGGTTAGTTTTGGAAAAAGTATGTTCCTGAATAATGGTCATCTTTCTGGACCAAAGTAAGTGACTTACATGTTTGTGAAGATTGTTCTTATTTATACTGTTGATTCTGTGAACTGTGCTGTTGACTTGAAAAAGAGATACATTATAATGGCAAATTTCATTAAGGAGTAAATGTATTGCGAACAACACTAAATACCAACATCGCTAACGTACTCTGGTGGCCATTCTACCTTTCACTTGGTATGCAACGTTACGTACCTGCCAATGGTGTGTAAGCGTACAAACCTACATTGACATCTGACTGTGACCTCACGGTGTTTCTCTTTTCTTGTCAGGCAGTTCATTTACAAGGATAAATTAGTTACATATAATTTTAATGACATTTGATTATAATTCTATAAGGTATCATAATGCATGCTGTTCAGTCAAATTGCCCAAGGTAGACGAATGACTGCGAGGGCTCAAATAAAATTCACATGAAGTAACACAGTCCGGATTGACGACAGTGCTGGGAAAATTAATCAGAAATAGAGAACAGAAGCAAAACAAAGGTGGAGTGCTTTGATGATAGCTCCCAGACACTCCGTTGTTTCACTACAATAAATAGAAACCGCAGAAAACTGTGCTGAAATTTATAGCTTGTGATATAAATAATAAAGACATAGTGGGAGACAGAACGAAGAAAAATCTAATACGGACTGTCAGATTTGGATACTGACATAACATTTAATCTCCAATAGCGTAGAACCAATTTAAAATAGCAATTACGATATTCATAAAATATAAATATGTTTTAAAAAATTGAGGTATACCAACGAAACAAACTATTAAATGTGGTCTGACGCCTATTTCTCGGCAACTCAATAAGCAGTTGAGCTACACGCATGACAGCAGCAATACATTTCAGGGGCAGTTAAGCCATCTCGTTCGTCTAGCACACTTTTTGTAGGTAATCTCAACTTTTAAACACAAATTCAGATGCTACAGGATACTAAAACGAATATTGTAAGATAAGGAATTACTGACCAGACAGTTGACTTTTCATCGACGTAAAGAAGTCACACTGTATAGCTGCTTAAGCTTATGATAACTGTTCTGGGTCTGGTGCTCCCTCTACGTCATAGTGTATATAGTTTACATAGAGAGTACTAATAGCACTTGAATAGCAGAAAGGTTTGCCAGAAAATCAGTAAATGTATTTGCATATTTTGTAACCTCACCGTACACAAATACTGACTTTAATTTGAAATTATGTTTCTGTAAGAGAATTCGTCAGACTTGATGTTTATTTACTTGGGTCTACTTTGAATTATGGACAGAGGGTCTGTCAACACTAATCTGTATATGCTCCCAGTCTTCGGTGGAGGTGAAGAAATTTCACGCAAGTAATACCAGTCATTCTCTAATACCTCATTACATAACGCATGGACTTAAGAGTCCGTTCATTTAATTTGTCACTTGGTATGTTTTCATACCTAATCATCCATGTAATGTGACAGCATACTTTCTCTTGCGTTGTCCTCATAGAGATTAGACTCAGATTTTGTTTTAGCTACAATATTGTAACTCAATTTTACTGCTCTGAGACAGTTACTTCTTTCTCTCACACATGTCTTACATTGATAGGTTGCTGAAGCCTTTTTGAATCGCATAAGATATGCAGGACTGAGAATGATTTCATAACACGAGGATAAATACTATGTCAGAGTTGATGTATAAATTACGTGGAAAAATCACTATAGACATGTGCAGTTGGCTATTTGTTTCAAAGTCCACCGAATATAAATGTTGAACGAAAAATCGCAGATTCTCGTAGAAGTCATTATAGTTATATTACATCTAACAATACATGCAAAAGAAACTAATCCTGTTACAACATATGATATGATATCTGGAAGCAAACGGAGAATCGCTTTAGCTCAAATTATTATTGTCTTACTAGGAAGTGTAGCTGCTATTCGTGGTCTAAACCCGAAGGCAACACCATCAGATGACGATGCAATTTCAGTATTGCTATATGAATTCTAACTTCTGTGCGCAGTTCCAAAGCAACTTTGTTAAATTTGTAGAGCGAAAGCTGGTAATTTAACATGGTAAAGCAAAGACAGAAGCAGTGGGTGTTCTTAAAATCAATGTAAAAGAGTGACTGTGCAGCATTAAAAGAAAGTTTATTAAAAGCAATTAGCATAAAGACGAAATTAAAAGAAAGTCTGGGTTTGTAAATACACTACTGGCCATTAAAATTGCTACACCAAGAAGAAATGCAGATGATAAACGGGTATTCATTGCACAAATATATTATACTAGAACTGACATGTGATTAAATTTTCACGCAATTTGGGTGCATAGATCCTGAGAAATCAGTACCCAGAACAACTACCTCTGGCCGTAATAACGGCCTTCATACGCCTGGGCATTGAGTGAAACAGAGCTTGGAAGTCGTGTACAGGTACAGCTGCCCACGCAGCTTCAACACGATACCACAGTTCATAAAGAGTAGTGACTGTTCAAAGTGTCGTCGATGCGAACAAGAGGTGATCGAGACGTGTAACCAATGGCACCCCATACCATCACGCCGGGTGATACGCCAGAATCGCGATGACGAATACACGCTTCCAATGTGCGTTCACCGCGATATCGCCCAATATGGATGCGACCATCATGATGCTGTAAACAGAACCTGGATTCATCCGAAAAATTACGTTTTGCCATTCATGCACACAGGTTTGTCGTTGAGTACACCACCGCAGGCGCTCCTGTCTGTAAATCAGCGTCAAGGGTAACCGCAGCCATGGTCTCCGAGCTGAGAGTCCATGCTGCTGCAAACGTCGTCGAACTGTTCGTGCAGATGGTTGTTGTCTTGCAAACGTCCCCATCTGTTGACTCAGGGATCGAGACGTGGCTGCACGACCCGTTACAGCCATGCGGATAAGATGCCTGTCATCTCGGCTGCTAGTGATATGAGGCCATTGGGATCCAGCACGGCTTTCCTCCTGAACCCACCGATTCTATATTCTGCTAACAGTCATTGGATCTCGACCAACGCGAACAGCAATGTCGCGATACGATAAACCGCAGTCGCGATAGGCTACATTCCGACCTTTATCAAAGTCGGAAACGTGATGGTACGCATTTCTCCTCCTTACACGAGGCATCACGCACGTCATCTTCGTGGTGTAGCAATTTTAATGGCCAGTAGTGTATTAATGGGAACACTGGCCACACGAATGAGTTCCTCATGAGCCCTCCCGCAGATAGCTTGGTGAGCCTAATTATACTGCCCTCTAGACCAAATGTATTACGAGCCACGGAGAGATCGCTTGATTTCTAAATGACGATTAAGGCTAGGGATCTGAGGGCTGTTGTCATTATGCGAACTTCTTGTGATGATTCCAGGCTCTCACATTCAGAAGTACTCGGGTCTGGGCTGAGCCTCCTGTGAACATAGCTATGCCATCAAACTCTTCCGGCTGTGGAAGGTTAGTGGTCCATGCATAGTGTTGTCGATAGACCCGTTGCCACTTGCTAATTCCTGGAAGTTCGGTATTCCGGGTTGACTGAAAGGATAATTGGAGCTGTGGACTGAAGTAATAGCTTTAAGTTACGGGGTACTCTCAGCTGTAGCGTACCCACATCTTCCTATAAGTAGTTTTATAAGTTAATGATAATATCGACCCCACACACGCAACTTTTCCACTATTCTTTAAGAGTAGATTGCGGCTTCGCCAGTCATTTCTTCCCCACATATTCCAGCTGTCTTTCTTCTGTCCAATAGTGGACCAATATATTTGTGACATTCCCAACACTAGCCATCATTACCTCATCCCTATCTATTCCAGTTTCCTTCCGTTCGTCTCGTGTTAACTTTACCACATTATACACTCCTGGAAATGGAAAAAAGAACACATTGACACCGGTGTGTCAGACCCACCATACTTGCTCCGGACACTGCGAGAGGGCTGTACAAGCAATGATCACACGCACGGCACAGCGGACACACCAGGAACCGCGGTGTTGGCCGTCGAATGGCGCTAGCTGCGCAGCATTTGTGCACCGCCGCCGTCAGTGTCTGCCAGTTTGCCGTGGCATACGGAGCTCCATCGCAGTCTTTAACACTGGTAGCATGCCGCGACAGCGTGGACGTGAACCGTATGTGCAGTTGACGGACTTTGAGCGAGGGCGTATAGTGGGCATGCGGGAGGCCGGGTGGACGTACCGCCGAATTGCTCAACACGTGGGGCGTGAGGTCTCCACAGTACATCGATGTTGTCGCCAGTGGTCGGCGGAAGGTGCACGTGCCCGTCGACCTGGGACCGGACCTCAGCGACGCACGGATGCACGCCAAGACCGTAGGATCCTACGCAGTGCCGTAGGGGACCGCACCGCCACTTCCCAGCAAATTAGGGACACTGTTGCTCCTGGGGTATCGGCGAGGACCATTCGCAACCGTCTCCATGAAGCTGGGCTACGGTCCCGCACACCGTTAGGCCGTCTTCCGCTCACGCCCCAACATCGTGCAGCCCGCCTCCAGTGGTGTCGCGACAGGCGTGAATGGAGGGACGAATGGAGACGTGTCGTCTTCAGCGATGAGAGTCGCTTCTGCCTTGGTGCCAATGATGATCGTATGCGTGTTTGGCGCCGTGCAGGTGAGCGCCACAATCAGGACTGCATACGACCGAGGCACACAGGGCCAACACCCGGCATCATGGTGTGGGGAGCGATCTCCTACACTGGCCGTACACCACTGGTGATCGTCGAGGGGACACTGAATAGTGCACGGTACATCCAAACCGTCATCGAACCCATCGTTCTACCATTCCTAGACCGGCAAGGGAACTTGCTGTTCCAACAGGACAATGCACGTCCGCATGTATCCCGTGCCACCCAACGTGCTCTAGAAGGTGTAAGTCAACTACCCTGGCCAGCAAGATCTCCGGATCTGTCCCCCATTGAGCATGTTTGGGACTGGATGAAGCGTCCTCTCACGCGGTCTGCACGTCCAGCACGAACGCTGGTCCAACTGAGGCGCCAGGTGGAAATGGCATGGCAAGCCGTTCCACAGGACTACATCCAGCATCTCTACGATCGTCTCCATGGGAGAATAGCAGCCTGCATTGCTGCGAAAGGTGGATATACACTACTAGTGCCGACATTGTGCATGCTCTGTTGCCTGTGTCTATGTGCCTGTGGTTCTGTCAGTGTGATCATGTGATGTATCTGACCCCAGGAATGTGTCAATAAAGTTTCCCCTTCCTGGGACAATGAATTCACGGTGTTCTTATTTCAATTTCCAGGAGTGTATCAAGCTCTTCCCTCGACTGGTTAACTTCTTCTCTAGATTTGATTTTTGTGTACTGCTGCCATATATTTCTCGTAGCTCTCATTAATCACGTTCGAGAAGAACTTAATGAAGAAATTACTTAACCCAGTTAATAAGAATTAACTTACTAGAATTCCATACAGCCGTTACTATGTCTGTTATTTTTATTGTTGCTATTATTGTATAATGCTCGTATACTGCGCGTATTGTAATGTTAACTTGCTAAGGACGTTTACTATGCTTAGCAGAATTGTTTGCATAGCACGTATTATGATACAGAAATGGAAAAGGAAACAAACTCATGTAGCAGGGCAGATATGCAGTTTATAAGAATTTATGAAGTCCAAGCAACAGGTCCTGCATCACAGAAATGATGATTATACCGAAAAAAGGAAAGACGCCAGAGATGGTGATGGTGTTGCTTCATGATTTAAGCTCGGGCAAAAAATTATAAAAACGAAACTTGCAAAATTGATTACAGAATGTTTGTAAAAAAACTACACCGTAAACATGAAATAATGCTGTAGTGAAATGATCGTGTGCTGTTATTCGTCGGGAGACCCCATCTCAGGTTGTTCGGCCACCTATTCGAAATTTGACACCACTGAAGATGAGGTGTAATGAATAGGACATCACAAACAGCAAAGTAAATGCACCATGCGGCAGGCAATCTAACCAAGGACCCCACGACCTAGAGGCAGCGACGTTAACCGCTTTTTTGTTTTTTCCTTTCTTTTCTTTCCCTTTTTTGGACCTCCTTCCCTCCCCTTATAACCCTTCCATTCGCTCACCTTTAGTTGCCTTCTCGTCCTGTCTGTTGCGCCTTTTATCTTGTTTGTTAAAACATGATAATTCTCCTGGCAAATGGAAGAAAGTAACTAACGAAACTATTTCATTTGGTGTAGCAACCTCTTCTTTTTTGCATTTATTTAAATTAAATCTCTCATAGATTGTGGAGTAAATGATATGGACAATTTTTCATTTCGTGAAACTGAAAAACGAAAGTAATAATGTCGTAAAGTTCCTTTTGATGATTGCACATTCCCCTTCATCCTTAAAAATGTAAGGTAATTTCTCCTTCTTCTGAAATCCTACGTGTCTCTCTATCTTCTAAAAATTTAATGCATGTTCCTTCATAGATGAAAAAATAAATCGCAACTGTGGTTCTTTTTTATTTTTCAGGAAAATTAGAGTAATAAATAAAGAAACTTCTTCTCCTTCTCGGAGCATATTTTCTTTTTACTACCTGTATCATAAATCGAGATCGAAAAGCGCATTTAAAATACAAGTAACATAATTACAAAATGTATTAATCTTAATTATAATGCAAAAGGAGATGATTCAGCACTGGTCTTAATACATTACATGCAGGAATACCATGCTCTTGCGTAGTTTGCAGAATTGTTTTGATAATTTCGTTGTTCTGCACTTCATGGTGCAATGTTCTCCGTCTAATCTTAAATTCCGCTGAACCCTGTGTGTCTGTCGTTATCACATATTGTACGAGTTGACAAAATAGCCAGATTACCATATTGTTTTTCTGGCCAGGGTATCCCTTTTGGCCTGGTGTCACAAGTTCTTGTATCTTGACAGATTGCGGTGCCGTTTCCAGGAGTGATGCAAGTTCTTGTTGAGTCAAGTCCCAGATTCTGCGTGTGTGGTGACATATTAACTCGTGTATACATTACACTTATCACAATGCGATGAATCAGCAGAATGGGTAGAGTATAACGTGTGCACTGGCGTCGTTTCACTGACGACTTTTTACCATTCTGTCCCAACATTGACCGAAGCTATTTGTTAAGAATGTTCTTTCACAGCTCAGGCCAGCTGACATAAGGGTATTCCGTTAGGAGCTGCACGTTTCTTAATATGGTGGTTCTAAACTGAAGCTCCAAAGAAATTGGTATAGGCATGCGTGGTCAAATACAGAGATACGTAAACAGGCAGAATACGGTGCTGCGGTCGGTAACGCCTATCTAAGATAAAAATTGTCTGACGCAGTTGTTAGATTACTGCTGCTACAATGGGAGGTTATCAAGATTTAAGTGAATTTGAACGTGGTATTATAGTCGGCGCATAAGCAATGGGACATAGCATCTCTGAGGTAGCGATGAAGTGGGGATTTTCCCGTACGACAATTTCACGAGTGTACAGTGAATATCAGGAAACCGGTAAATCATCAAATCTCCATCATCGCTGCGGTCGGAAAAAGATCCCGCAGAAATGGGACCAACGACGACCAAAGAGAATCGTTCAACGTACCAGAACTGCAAGCCTTCTACAAATTGCTGCAGATTTCAGTGCTAGGCAATCAAGTGTCACCGTGCGAACCATTCAACGAAACATAATCGATACGTGCTCATGAAGAGTAAAGGGAGCCACTGGAAATTTCATGTGTCACTGAATACGTTAGTCCGCAGCTCGTGGTCGTGCGGTAGCGTTCTCGCTTCCCACGCCCGGGTTCCCGGGTTCGATTCCAGACAGGGTCAGGGATTTTCTCTGCCTCGTGATGACTGGGTGTTGTGTGATGTCCTTAGGTTAGTTAGGTTTAAGTAGTTCTAGGGGACTGATGACCATGGGTGTTAAGTCCCATAGCGCTCAGAGTCACTGAATACGTTAATTAGCTCTTTTTCCAATATATCCCAATAAGAGAGGTAAAATGACGCTGGTATGTCATATATTCCTGATGATTTTCCTTTTCTGGCTTCTCATTAGCGCTTCATACGTTTCCTCTTCTATAAATTCTTCACTGAGAGATTTTTGTCTGCTTCAGCCAGCACGTCATCACCATCAGTCGGAAAAACTCATTCGAGGTTCTCATCTATATCTACTGTAGCATACAGCACACCGCGTTTGATATAAACCAGTCGTATTGTCTCGTTTCCTATGGTGAGTTTCTCGATTATTTTGTGTTTTGCCCTTTTTGATGTTCGGATTAGGTGTTAGAGTGTCTTATTCTCCTCTTGGATAGTACTGTTAGCTCTGTAGATGGAATGTTGGACGAGGATGGGTTGTCAGGATGCGCCGTATTAAAACTCGTCCGAGTTTCCCAAGTAAATTTATTATTTCCTGCTACAGTGCCCACGTTCCTCCCATCTGCATCACAGGTCCCGCAATGCTGAGGACACCACTTTGCTGTTCGTGAAACAGTTTGGTGCAGAATGGCTGCCTCAACGACCCATGCAGCACACTGCTGTGTGTCGGCCTTGTATGGCCACGGAGTTGTGACGATGTCAGGCTGTGCCAGCATTCGACTCAGTGGTCTTCACCCCTGCCACTTCAGCGCAACCCACTGGGAGCTGCAAGGCACCCGCAACATGTTTCCTTGCCAGCGTGGCTAAGATCACGGCGACAACAAGCGCCCGTGATCCGGCGTCCGAATCTGCGGCCCTCGCCTCGGGATGACTCCGACGTGTTTAGGGAGCCCACAAGACTGCCCTCAGTAGCGAGGCGTGGCGTGGTCCGCCGCTGACTGGCTGCGGACCCCGCGTTGGCCTCAGAGGATCGAACCAGCGACCTGCCATGGACTGGAACGCTGGTGCCCCATCTGCTGCACCTCAGTGTGTATTGTGTATTGTACGGGGGACCTAGAAACGACGGAGAGGCTTCGTCCTCGCCGTAGCCGTCACTGCTTCACAACCCCATAACAGGCTACAGCAGTCCACTGACCCCATCACCACCCCACACTGAACCCAGGGTTATTGGGCTGTTCGGCAGACAGTAGACCCTCCAGGAACGTCTCGCACCAGACGAGTGTAATCCCAATGTTTGCGTGGTAGAGTAATTATGGTGTATGCGTACGTGGAGATTGTGTTTGCGCAGCAGTCGCCGACATAGTTTAACTGAGGTGGAATAATCGGAACCAGCCCGCATTCACCAAGGCAGATGGAAAACCGCCTTAAAAACCATCCACAGATAGGCCGGCACACTGGACCTTGACACTAACCTGCCAGGGGGATTCGTGCGGGGTACCGGCACACCTTCCCGCCCAGAAATCAGTGCGTTAGACCGCACAGCTAACCAGGCGGGCGACGCGAAATAACACAATGATCTCGTACCACAGTAGCAAGAGTACCAATTTTCCGTTTCCTCGTTAGTAACTTTCCTTTGCCGGATATGTTTCCGATGTGTCAAAGATCCAGTTGTCCTCAATTTATCATACACATATTTAAATGCACGACGTGTAGGGTGAGTACGTTGAGGATATCTTTCAGCGTATAAGTCTCTAGCTCTCACGGAATTTCGTTGGCATTTTCCGTAAATGAGAAGCATATCGACGTGTTCTTTGAAGGAATACATCATTCACATTCTCTTGATTCGACGATACTAGTGTCACCGTTCCTATTAGTGTTGTATTGCGAAACTGTCGAATGGTGTTTACACATCAATGGCATGTTAGATGGATATGCCGTATTCGGCGAATATGTACTATTTGCACGATATACGAGCGAGAATTGTCAGAGCATGTGCTTCGATAAGTGCCGAAGTGATAGGGAATACCACTCAATCCATGATAAGAAGACTCCAGCGCTGCACTAATACCAATGGTCATTACTTCGAACATCTTCTGTAAATGGACTTTCACGCCACCATTTTTACCTTCGTT
The DNA here is from genome assembly GCF_023864275.1 of Schistocerca cancellata. Taxonomy (NCBI): domain Eukaryota; kingdom Metazoa; phylum Arthropoda; class Insecta; order Orthoptera; family Acrididae; genus Schistocerca; species Schistocerca cancellata. Next base: position 774,240,243 of record NC_064629.1, read on the forward strand.
AACCTTCAAAGACCTTACTGTTAAACTTCATTGGATTCGTCTCGATATCCGCTATCTGAAAATAAGTACCAAACTATAGCATCACATTTAAAAAAAAAACAAAGTCGACCTTCATATCTCTGACGCGACCACACCCATCAACAAACAACCAACTTCATACTATGGACCCCGTTGTCCCATGCAACATTTTTCCCACAAACGTTTCAGATACTATCATAGTTTCGGAGTTATTCTAGGTGACAATAGTTAGTGACTCACCCTGTATACAGGGTGTTACAAAAAGGTACGGCCAAACTTTCAGGAAACATTCCTCACACACAAATAAAGAAAAGATGTTATGTTTACATGTGTCCGGAAACGCTTAGTTTCCATGTTAGAGCTCATTTTAGTTTCGTCAGCATGTACTGTACTTCCTCGATTCACCGTCAGTTGGCCCAATTGAAGGAAGATAGTGTTGACTTCGGTGCTTGTGTTGACATCCGACTCATTGCTCTACAGTACTAGCATCAAGCACATCAGTACGTAGCATCAACAGGTTAGTGTTCATCACGAACGTGGTTTTGCAGTCAGTGCAATGTTTACAAATGCGAATTTGGAAGATGCTCATTTGATGTATGGATTGGCACGGGGCAATAGCCGTGGCGCGGTACGTTTGTATCGAGACAGATTTCCGGAATGAAGGTGTCCCGACAGGAAGACGTTCGAAGCAATTTCTCGGCGTCTTAGGGAGCACGGAACATTCCAGCCTATGACTCGCGACTGGGGAAGCCCTAGAACGACGAGGACACCTGCAATGGACGAGGCAATTCTTTGTACAGTTGACGATAACCCTAATGTCAGCGTCACAGAAGTTGCTGCTGTACAAGGTAACGTTGACCACGTCACTGTATGGAGAGTGCTACGGGAGAACCAGTTGTTTCTGTACCATGTACAGCGTGTGCAGGCACTATCAGCAGCTGATTGGCCTCGACGGGTACACTTCTGCGAATGGTTCATCCAAAAATGTGTCAATCCTCATTTCAGTGCAAATGTTCTCTTTACGGATGAGGCTTCATTCCAACGTGATCAAATTGTAAATTTTCACAATCAACATGTGTGGGCTGACGAGAATCCGCACGGAATTGTGCAATCACGTCATCAACACAGATTTTCTGTGAACGTTTGGGCAGGCATTGTTGGTGATGTCTCGATTGGGCCCCATATTCTTCCACCTACGCTCAATGGAGCACGTTATCATTATTTCATACGGGATACTCTACCTGTGCTGCTAGAACATGTGCCTTTACAAGTACGACACAACATGTGGTTCATGCACGCTGGAGCTCCTGCTCATTTCAGTCGAAGTGTTCGTACGCTTCTCAACAACAGATTCGGTGACCGATGGATTGGTAGAGGCGGACCAATTCCATGGCCTCCACTCTCTCCTGACCTCAACCCTCTTGACTTTCATTTATGGGGGCATTTGAAAGCTCTTGTCTACGCAAGCCCGGTACCAAATGTAGAGACTCTTCGTGCTCGTATTGTGGACGGCTGTGAAACAATACGCCATTCTCCAGGGCCGCATCAGCGCATCAGGGATTCCATGCGACGGAGGATGGATGCATGTATCCTCGCTAACGGAGGACATTTTGAACATTTCCTGTAACAAAGTGTTTGAAGTCACGCTTGTTCGCTGTGTTGCTGTGTGTTTCCATTCCATGATTAATGTGATTTGAAGAGAAGAAATAAAATGAGCTCTAACATGGAAAGTGTGTGAGGAATGTTTCCTGAAAGTTTGGCCGTACCTTTTTGTAACACCCTGTATTGTAAATAGCAACGGTCCTATCATACTTCCCTGTGGTACTCCAGATATTACCTTTACATCTGTCGATTTTGTTCCGTTAAGAGCGACGTGTTGAGTTCTATCTACAAGAAAGTCTTGAATCCAAGATGTTGAGTGATCACTGTGAGGGACACGGAGATATCGTGTGCACAGAGACAGCGTTGTCACCATGGGAAAGAGATGCCAAGGGGCATCATTGTGGGCCTCTACTTGGCTGGCTGGTCAAATCGTACAATATTCAGATTTATGGGGCATTCGGACGAGACCGTGGCCCGATGTTGACTGCATGGGAACGTGAGGACAGCCATACTCGTCGTCAAGGTTGCACGCTACCACGTCTGACCACAACAAGACGCGACTGTCGCATGGTGATCAACCCCTTCACATTTTCGTGTGTCATCCGAGAGCAATTAATGAATTGCCTGTAACACACTGTGTATACCAACACCATTGGTCGGAGACTAGCATCAGCTGGACTAGGGAATTACTGTTCCATTCCTAGGCTAGCGTTAACAACATAAAAAGAAGCGTTTGGAGTAGCACTGTGACCTGGAAGCATCGACTGGCGATGAATGACGTCGCATTGTATTCAGCGTTGATCTGCGTTACTTCACTACCCTGGATGGCCATCGTCGACAAATATGGCGGCGACCTGGGGAGAGGTCCCACTCTTGCAATGTTTGGAGAAGCGTAGTTGTGTTACTAATGGCGTCAGGACCACGTCACAACGATTCGTCACGGTCATGATGTGCCCTCATCCATCAGCTCTCATGCGACTGAGTGGTGGCGCCATTATTCCAAAAGGACACTGCTCCTCGTCCGTACACGGCACATAACTCTGCGTGATGCTGAGGCACCCCAATAGAACATGTGTGAGAGAAACTCGGACGTCAGCTTCGTCCCAGTGCATGTATCCAGGGTATCAAGAGCCAGTTACAGCATTTGTGGGCCAGCTTGGCTTAGGAAAGGGCGCAGCGTCTTTATAACAACCTTCCCAACCAAACGAGCGCCTGCATCCAAGCCACAAAAGGTGCAATATCATAGCCATACACTATCAAAAGTATCCGGACACCTGGCTGAAAATGACTTACACGTTCGTGGCGCCTTCCATCGATAATGCTGGAATTCAATATAGTGTTGGCCCATCTTTAGCCTTGATGACAGCTTCCACTCTCGCAGGCATATATTCAATCAGGTAATGGAAGGTTTGTTGATGAATGGTAGCCCATTCTTCACGGAGTGCTGCACTGAGGAGAGGTATCGATGTCGGTCGGTCAGGCCTGGCACAAAGTCGGCTTTCCAAAACATCCCAAAGGGATTCAGGTCAGGACTCTGTGCAGGCCAGTCCATTACAGGGATGTTATTGTCGTGTAACCACTCCGCCACAGGCCATGACTTATGAACGGGTGCGCGATCGTGTTGAAAGATGCAGTCACCTTCTCCGAACTGCTCTTCAACAGTTGGAAGCAAGAAGGTGCTGTGATAGCGCCACACAAAACAACAAGGGGTGCAAGCCCCCTCCATTGAAAACACGACCACACCGTAACACCACGGCTTCCGAATTTTACTGTTGGCACTACACACGCTGGAAGATGACGTTCACCGGGAATTCGCCATACCCACACCCTGCAATAGGATCGCCACTTTGTGTACCGTGATTCGTCACTCCACACAACGTTTTTCCACTGTTCAATCGTCCAATGTTTACGCTCCTTACACCAAGCGAGGCGTCGTTTGGCATTTTCCGGCGTGATCTGTGGTTTATGTAGCAGCCGCTCGACCATGAAATCCAAGTTTTCTCATCTCCGGCCTAACTGTCATAGTACTTGCAGTGGATCCTGATGCAGTTTGGAATTCCTGTGTGATGGGCTGGATAGATGACTGTCTATTAAACATGAAGACCCTCTTCAACTGTCGGCGGTGTCTGTCAGTCAACAGACGGGGTCGGCCTATACGCTTTTGGTTCAAATGGCTCTGAGCACTACGCGACTTAACTTCTGAGGTCATCAGTCGCCTAGAACTTAGAACTAATTAAACCTAACTAACCTAAGGACATCACACACATCCATGCCCGAGGCAGGATTCGAACCTGCGACCGTAGCGGTCGCTTGGTTCCAGACTGTAGCGCCCAGAACCGCACGGCCACTCCGGCCGGCTATACGCTCTTGTGTTGTACGTGTCCCTTCACGTTTCCACTTCACTATCACATAGGAAACAGTGGACCTAGGGATGTTTAGGAGTGTGGATATCTCGAGTTCCGACGTATGACCAAGTGACACCCAAACACCCGACCACGTTCGAAGTCTGTGAGTTCTGCGGAGCGCCCCATTCTGCTCTCTCACGATGTCTAATGACTACTGAGGTCTCTGATATGGAGTGCCTAGCAGTAGGTGACAGGACAATGTACCTAATATGAAAAACGTATGTTTTAGGCGTGTCAGGATACTTTTGATCACATTGTGATTTTAAATTTTACACTGAAATATCATCAAATACGCTCCTAACCCGTGAAGTTTCATTTCATTTACTCGTCCCCTTAGGGGTACTTCGCGTTTTTCCTCAGGCGGAGTATATTAATACTATACCTTCATTATACTTTATCAGGATAGTTGGATATATTCTCAGCAGTCCTGTAGGAAGCTTTCAGATCCTTAAAACGGGGAAACGAAAAAGAAATACGGGTTAATGGAGCATGTCTCAAACAAGCTAGTTTGACTGAAGACGTTGTACTATTTGCCTTCTAGAGAAGATAAACTTCAGTAATGGATGTAATAAATTAATCCAGCAAGTTAGAAAGGAGGCTTGGAAATCTATTACATTAAGAATAAAATAATGTATAGCAACATACTGAAGAGAAAAAAGCACAAACTGGCATTGAAGTTAGATAACCAGTTAAACAAGTTTTTTTATTGAGTGCAGTTGAAAATAGCTGGATGGACAACCACAAAAAAGTAAACAGAGGTGGCGAAATATCCTGGAGCGCTTTTCGTGTGTTTTCTGCTTCACAATGACTGGACGCTTTCTTTTTCAATTTTGACTTACGTTTGTGCGAAATGAACTTTAACGCGAAAACCATTTAAAAGCTGAGGGTTGGTCACTAAGTTATAGAGAGAGGGGTGTTTGGAATTGCTACGAGACACACGATGACAAACAAATGGACCGCAGTCTGGTGATTATGGCCCTATTCAAACTGAGAAGTAGCTGGGTTTTACATGTAACCATGCGAATAGGTTATAGATGCAACAAGAAAGAAATTCGCTGGATTCCATGACGAATGTAAAAACTTACGCGATGAATTAATGGAACGTGGGGGCATGACTTTATATCAACATACTGCAGTAAAATAGACGTGAAGCAGCGAAGACGGGAATACATGGAAAAGTTTAGAGGAGGGCTCTCTCCGGCATTGGATGCCAAACGGTTGTGATGATGTTAATCCACGAAATTCTCTAACGTTTCTCTGAAGCATTTTGCCGCAAGGGTTCCAAAGGCATGTGTTCCGTAGGAGCATTAAACTGCCATTTTATACGCAGCTCTTCCCAGTTACTTGCATTCGAAATCTTTAATACGTTCATTGTTTACAAGTGCTTTGTGGCATTAAATGCACTGCTGACAATGGCATGCTGCCCATCCTGGATATTTAAAACGCAGGTGGTATTTAAGATTTCGCTACTGTTCATTTCTGATATCAGCTAGCATTCTGCTTGCAGTTATTACGGGAGCATTTTTACTGTTAATATGTTAGAATAATCCTGGCTTCTAGGCATACAGGTTCCTGCAGTACCACACACTAAGATTAAAATATTTTTCTGTTCTGTATTGAAGAGTATTCAGCTCTGCACATAAATGTGACGTATTCGTCGCTCCGACTTCGCCACGTATCACAGGATGTATGAAGGTGTTTTTCTAACCTAGAATGACACATGTTGTCACCACACTCACTCTGCTAGTCGAGTAGCAGCATCACACGTGTAGTGCCCAACTAATCTATTGACGTCTATAATTTTCCATTCGATAGTTGAGGTAAGTTCCGGGTGGTTATAGTTAAACTTTTCCTATTTAATACCTCATAACACGGAAACTAATTATCGTACGAGGACCAAACTTGGCAGCATTAATGTCAAGGACATGGGGAAGAGAAATAATAGTCTACAGAATCAATGCAGTTGAAACACTTTAATGTGCTGCTACGGGACATCATACCACTACATACCGGTACCATTACTGCTTCAAAAGGGGCTCTATACGTATGGTGCCTATTAGTGTCCAGAAATGTCTGAAACGAAGCATATCCGTAGGTATACTGGCTACCTCTCTTGATATGCTGAGCTTCAGATCTGCACATGTGTGAATGTTCCCCTGGTGCATCCTGCCCTTCAGGTAGCCCCACAACCAGAAATCACAGGGAGTAAGGTCAGTTAATCGTGCCGGCCAAGCATTTGGAAACGATCGGCTGACAATTCGATCGTTTCACGGGTGATGTGCGGTGGGGCTCCATCTTGAATGAAAACTGTTGAGTTCCAGGCGTCTCTCTCCTGTATGCTGGGTATGACCAATACCGACTCAAAGGAAGGCCTCGGCGCTTGTTCGTGACGTCACGTCAGCTAGGCACGGCGAACGCCAGGTCTGTTGCAGGCATACTCATAATGGAGGTGTCTCCATCTCTGACACAAGAAAATGTGAAACTATTGACCGCAGTTGACCAACACACATTGTTCTGAGAGATTTCTGCGATCAATTAATTGTGCAATTCATTACACTTCTTAACAAATAGTGTACTCCTGAACTTAAATTTCCACCTGTTTTAAGGATTGACATACAAAAACAACTTCATGGTCCAGCAGCAACAGAATTCGTGCTTCTTTACCTTATTTGTAAATCTAAGGAAGTTACGTTTGTACTGGGTTGCTTTTACAAGAAATTGTGAAATATTGGTGCTCTACTTTAGGTATCTTGGTTGACTATGGGGTGAGGAGCACTGAATGTTAATGAAATATCTTGCGATTGTACACGTTGGGGGAGGGGGTGGGGGACAGAAGAAGAGGCAAAAGAGAGATACTTGTTTTATCAAATACAATATTTTTATCTTATAAAGTTTCTCCTTTCAGTTGCAAGAAGGGAATATTTATCTTTTCTAAGGTGCATGTTCAAAAAAGTTTAAGCTCAGCAATATTTTCGATGTATGAAGCTATTTTGTTTCCTGTTTAGAATTCCTTTCGTTGAAAACGACTGTAATCTAATGACTGGCAACAGTTGGACATTTATACATGTAAATTAGTTCACATTTCTAGTGACGATGTCAAACGAAAATAAATACATAAATAAAAGAAACGAGTTAATTGTAAGGGGGTTGGGGTAAGTTTCGATAACAAAATGGATGAAGTAAATATAGTTACTTGAATGTAAAATTTCCGAAGCTTGCAATGGGGCAAAGCATCTTCTCATATTGATCTACGTTTGTTTCGACAGGGTGGTACGACACGCTGGCGAAGCATATCGCAGTAACGCTGGCCAGTCACACTGCACGTCTTTGGTCCTTGTGCGCCAGGCTGTTCAAAATACAGCCATGAAGCCACACCACACGTTCGCCATATAGAGGAACTTCATGCACAGTGACCTGAGGTAAAGATCCCCACACCCGACAATTCTGTGTGTTCACCACACCCGTCAGAGATAAATGAGCTTCCTCTGTCCATAGGATGGTCCAGGGCAAGCCCTTGTCAAATTCAGTCCTTGCGAGAAAATGGAGAACGAAGTCAACACGTCGTTGTGCGTCCTGGTGTGCAAGCTGCTGTACGATATGGATCTTGTACGGACACCATTTGAGGACGGTTCGAAGCACTTTCCGTACAGTGGACCAAGCGATGCTCAAGTGTCATGACACAGCACGCGCACTGCCTGACGGCAGGAAACTGCGCGCAGTGTTGTCTGCCACAGCAACATCGATTTCAAAAATGATTCAAATGGCTCTGAGCACTATGGGACTCAACATCTTAGGTCATAAGTCCCCTAGAACTTAGAACTACTTAAACCTAACTAAGCTAAGGACATCACACACATCCATGCCCGAGGCAGGATTCGAACCTGCGACCGTAGCGGCCGCGCGGTTCCAAACTGACTCGCCTAGAACCGCTCGGCTACACCGGCCTGCAGCGATTTCATTAACCACCAACGGTGCAACCGGTCGACGGCCTTTTCGCAGAGAAATACCCAGGTCCCCAGTTGATGAGAACTTCCTCATCATGCTCCGCACAGTACGTGGAGAAGCAGCACCTTTCCGTAATCCTTCCAGCCGTCACTATTCTCGAAGTGGAGCTGCAGCATTACTGTTGTTCTCATAGAGCTTCACCAATAATGCCCTGCTCCTTTTGTCCAAGCTCATGCTGAGACGTCAAAAAGTGCACTGTGGTTGATCAGGAGTGTGGGACTATGAATCACGACGGTTGATCAGGGAACCTGGCGGCCATAGCTGGAACGGGACGGTGGCGCTGTGACGCACGGAAATCATGCATCCCATAATCTGGACATTAATGCTCTTCTTTCCCATCCTGCCAGCTCCTATGGACTCCGGAACTCATCCAACGTTGTTGCTCCCAATGACTAGCATATCCACTGTCACTCGTACAACAGATATTTCAGAAAGTTCATCCTATGTCCCAATAGATTAGCTGCCTCGTTCAACACAGCTTCTATTTATCTCCAAATCGTGGCCAATTGCCCATCCATACAGAGACAATGGACACAGCCCTATTCTTCCTTCACTACGTACGACCATGTAATAACATGAAAGCAGAAATTCTAGAGTTCGGCGACGAGCTGAAGAGTACAGTGATACAGTGATAACACAAGACCAGGCTCAAAGAGATTCGCGCCGCAGGCGGTGTAAGGCTACGTAACTGAGAATACGGACGCAAAGAGTGAGCGAAATGAGACTTGGTTTATTTTAGGATGTAATAACACTAACTGAACTACTCCACGAAAGCAAAGTCTGGGTAAACACTGAGCACTGACATTTAGCACTAGAATATTGACCACAGGGAGTTAGCCCCTTCTAACGCGCGACTCCAGACAACGTATGTTAATGAACCATAGTTCTTTGAATTAACTTTCTTTCTTTGTGTTCTACATGGCAAAGATTATGAATACTTGGGATTTTGATTTAGTGTTACGTTCAGTCAGAAAGAATGGGAAAAGCAAAATAATATAAACGAAGTAAATGATTGTACTTCAAATATAACACTTCGAGGTTTTAAACGAATTTAAAAATTCTAAATTGAAAGAATGAAAGTAATTCTTATATATACCATTAATTTGTAAAGTACTTACCCACCTGATGAAGTTAATAGAGAAGTGTTACCAAATGTTGCTGGATAATTTATAAATCCAAATTTACGTACAACAGTTAATATTTCAAGCTTCTTAGTGAAAATGGTGAATTTAATTGTTATCCGATTAAATGACAAAGAAGAAAAGTTCAAATGACGTGCCATTAGTGTAGATAGATGTAAAAACTGTGAGGAAGCTTATATCTTGTATATTTTTCAAATTTAAGTTATTTATATAATGAAATCAAAAAAGAAGAAAAAAGAAATAATACGACTAATTCTGCAAATTATTCTAGTTTATCCAATCACAGTACTAATGACAGTTTTGTGCAAGATATAACTAATACCTATCTACATAAAAATTAATGTTTGTCTGTTTGTTTGGGACGTATGATCTCAAAAGATAACTGCCCAATTTACGCGCAGATTTTTTGTAAAATAATCTGCATTGCCTGGAGAAGGTATTTTCCACCAACGGTGTACCAGTTTTCCGTTAAAACTGACTGCGAGAAACACAATGCCGAAATACTCGACATTTTATCTTCTATACGGTGCGATTTCAGTAATCTGTCACATATTGGTGGCAGTGACGGATTTACATATAGGCCCACTAGGCAAGGGCCTAGGGGCAGCACCTTAAGGGGGCGGCGTTTTTTGCTCCGTATTCGTTTTAACCTTTTCCTTTTAAAATAACTGCGCTTATAAACGACAAAATTTTTTAATATTGTTAAACAACTTGCTAGTTAAAATAAGCCTTAAGAACGGAATTCGACAATACAAGCTTGGAAATATACATAGTTTACCTGGCGACTGAATGGAAATTTAACGCTGGGTTTCTGTTTGGTATAATCTTCATGATTGTTCAAAATATTTTGAAGTAAGCTGTCAGGACGACAATCTACAATACAATGTTTGAAATGTTATTATTCCGAGAATGTTGTCGGCTTCTACTTAACCCTACCATATTTTCCCTAGGAAAATACCAGAACCCCTGAAAAGCTGTGATAAACTAATCAGCAGTTTCTTAAATACTGTAACATGTATGGGCCTCAGTACGTAAAACCCGACTCTACTTAAATTTCTTGTAGAAATTACGGGGAAGTATCAAGTCAACCCTCCATTACTCTAATTAATATGAAAGCCCTGTGGTCTTCAATATCTCAGCTTTCATTTAATGACACCTGTTTAACAGAACATGTCGAGACTGGGAATGTTTTACATTTTTAAATACATGTTTATGCGAAAAGAACATAAGCAGAATATCTAATAATGTGTGAAATACACTTCACAACAGTTTAAAAATTAATTTTTATTTATTTACTTAGTTACTTTTTTTGGCGACAAAAGAAGAAGAAACCAACTTTCGTTTTCTTCATTTATCGTGCTGCAGCCTGCACGATATCAAAGTTCCCCCTCTGTGCAACCGAATAGTACGTGGCATTACAAAACTTATATTAATCTTCTTAACTAAGCTTTTTTCTTCGAAGAAAGGTTATTTTTATTTTATGTTGGAACAAAAAGGTGGATTTGCGTTTAGACATAACATCAGTGTTCACACAAACGACAATACACCACATCAACTGTCAACAAGATTATTTAAACTTTGTAGTCTGTCTTCTCCACCCATGGAAAACGCTAAAATGTTATTAGAATAAGTGGGATAAGAGTCGATCCAGCACACCTCACTGCAAGAAATTGCAAAAATTATTTGCATTTTAAATTAGAAATACAGTGTCAGGAATATTCAGAACATATTTGCGTCCCAGCTGAGATTCCGGCGACGCGGGAAAAGGAAACCAAAAAAGGGACTGTCCCGTTTTCTTTATAAGACGAATTCCAGCCGTCAGGTGTGCTTCTACTGTTCACTGACAACAGAGAAACACGCGAAAATGAAATTAAATTATTCTGCATTGTCGTTTTTTCATAGCACAATTATGTCAAGTAATCGGAGTAGGTCAGTTCATCGCTCCGTGTTTAAAGGAAAAATCTTTGTGCTCGTGTGCCGCGTTTAAAGTGAAAAGCTTTGTGCTCATGTGCGCTGTAGTACGATTGGAACTGGATGCAATCTTTCTTTCTTTCCTTTTACTATTTTTTTCTTTTGTTTTGACTGTTGGTTGACAATTTTGTAAGTGCCTTATGAATAACAGTGAAAAAAGCAAACATGCAAAATTAAGTGGGGTGGCATTTCTACATCTGCGTGATTACTCTGAAATTCACAATTATCGAAGGAAAGGTGGGAACGAGAAGCCAATGTTCTATAAATGCTTGGCAGAATAGATAAATTTTTCGCAAAAAATGTTGCTGGTTCGACTTCGAGTTCAAGTAGTACGGAAGATATTTCTGACACTGTTATAAAAGAAGTAAATACAGACGAAACAAAAGTTAAAAATGAAGAAGAGCAAATTGTTCCTGATTTCGAGTTTCACGAAAAACTAAGTGTCGAGTCAGACATTACAAAAAGAAATAACCTCGTTAGTGATGATCCTGCAGAATGATGTGTCAATGAATCAACAATCGACATTCTCTTACAACGTGGCATTAATCAAAATTGTAACGGTGATTTTTCTAATTCAAGAAGATCTCTAGGCGATAAAACCAGATATTTGAACAAAAATGTATTTCACCGTAAACTTTTAAATGGTGAATCAACTTTGCGTGATTTTCTAGTATACTCCTGTAGTACCGGTGCTGTTCTCTGTGCGCCATGTAAATTGTTCGGAGGTAAGGCCGCGATTGCTACTAATGGTATTGCGGATTGGAAAAATATTTTATCTCATCATGAGAATACACGTGGACACAAAATTTCTGAGTTGTCACATTTAATAATAAAAAAGTCACTTGGAACAATAGATAACCATTTCGAGTCAAGTGTTGAGATAGAAAAAATGCACTGGCGCAGTGTGTCGAAAAAGGTATTTGCAGTAGTGAAGAAGCTAACAAGACGTGGACTTCCTCTACGTGGACACGTTGAAAGATTGCATTCATTACATAATGGTCAATTTATGATGTCTCTGGAACTTATAGCCGAGTTTGATCCTTTTCTCGCAGAGCACATTGAACGATATGGAAATCCAGGGCAGGGTCACACAAGTTATATTTCTTCAACAATCAGTGATGAAATAATAGAGCTTCTTTCTGAACGATTAAAAAGAGTTATCATAAGTGAAATAAAACAGGCCAAATATTTCTCTATGATAGCAGAGTCTACTGTGGACATTTGACATATTGATCAATTATATTTCATATTAGGATATGTGAATGAGAATGGTGAACCTATTGAACGTTTCCTTCTGCTTTTGCCAAACCCGGGACATAAGTTCGAAAACTTAGCTGAGGCTGTACTAACAGTCCTGTCTACGAATTCCAATTATATTACTGACTGTAGAGGCCAGTCATATGGCAACACAAGCAATATGTCAGGAACCTACACTGGTTTGCAGGCACGCATTAAAGAAAGAAATCTGAAAGCGCATTAGCCGGCCGAAGTGGCCGTGCGGTTAAAGGCGCTGCAGTCTGGAACTGCAAGACCGCTACGGTCGCAGGTTCGAATCCTGCCTCGGGCATGGATGTTTGGGATGTCCTTAGGTTAGTTAGGTTTAACTAGTTCTAAGTTCTAGGGGACTAATGACCTCAGCAGTTGAGTCCCATAGTGCTCAGAGCCATTTGAACCATTTTGAAAGCGCATTATGTGCCTTGTGCAACACATTCTTTGAATTTAGTCGGCACTAGTGCTGCGAGCTGTTGCCGGGAAGCATGTTCATTTTTCAATGTAGTGCAAAACCTTTATAATTTTTTATCTGGCTCTACACAGCTCTGGGATAAACTTCCTTCGTTCATGAAACCAGGAAGCAAAACGGTAAAAAGTTTATCAAAAACACGTTGGTTAGCAAGAGAGGAAGCGTGTGTAAGTCTATATGAAAACTGGGAGGGCGTTATCAATGCCCTCACACATATTGCCAATAATACGATTGATAAACCACTTGTGCGAAATGAGGCTTCAGCTGTATTGAACCAACTCAGCAGGCTAGAAACAGCATTCATGAGGACAGTTTGGAAGGACATACTCCAGAGATTTAATAGTGTAAATCAGAAATTGCAAAGTGTAAATATTGATACTGAAATAGTGCATGAATTATATGAACCACTTGTAGGATTTTTTGCGTCTACTCGTGGCATGTTCGACTATTATGAAAATAAATCCGTGGAGACTGTGACTGATATAGTCTATGAATGCACCTATAGAAGATCACGAAAATGTAAACTTCATGATGACGAAGAAGCCAACTCTGAAGAAGTTTTTCTGACTGGAAGGGAAAAATTGGGAGTCGAAACATTTCTCCCAGTACTCGAGAACTTATACGCCAAATTAGTGAGGAGGAAGGAAAGCTAAAAAACACTATTGGACTCCTTCACAGTTTTCAGTAACCTTAAGAACAGTTCACCTGATGATATTGCTGAACGTGAACCAAAACTCCAAGCGTCATATGACACAAATTTAGAGCCTTCCTTCCCTAGTGAATGTGTGCATTTCACGGAACTTTTGAAATCTTCTGAGATTAGTGATATACCAGTCGAAATGAGTAAATTTTTACGAAAAGAGAGATTACAGTCCGTCTTTCCGAATGTTGACATTGCTCTTAGAATATTTCTATGTATGACACTTACAAGTTGTTCAGCAGAACGCTCGCTTTCGGCTTTTAAAAGACTGAAATCGTATCTACGTTCTACGTTGTCTGAGGAGAGATTGAACGCCTTGTCCATTTTTCACATCGAAGCGACCTCCTAACTGATAACCGTCTGAACTATGAAGATACGATCAACGAGTTTTCTGCCGTCAAAGCCAGACGCTAACTTTGCTGACTGGTGAGTTTTTTTGTTTATTCATATTAGTGTTAAAAATTTAAGATTATAATGTGATTTTTATTATAACTTAGAGCACATTCATTGGATTTACAAACTACGGATTACCTGTTTATTTTACAACTTCCGATGGCAGAACGTGGAACTAAACCTCGTTTACGTGCAGACGTGACTGAAGGCGCCCGACAATATTAAACGATACCCGAATGACCCATGCCACTCGGCACTGCACAGTCAAGACACACTGATCCTGTAGTATATTACAACTGATGCGTATACTTGGCGTTTGCTGAAATGTATAGTTATCGCGGAATTGTACGTTATCGGTAAGTACGCTCAGATAAAAAAGTGTTAATAAATAACGTATTTCAGTTTTGTTGATAAACACGTAAAAGCTTTGACAATACCGTTAGAAAGAGCTATGGTGAGAGCAGAAGCTGCAGTACAAAACTGTTCGGCCCTTACATGGATTAAAGGTACTGTGCACACTTATTATGCAGCATCTAGCTACACAGACCCTAATGCTTTACACGTTAGCTATTAGATTATAAAACAAATTTCATTTTTCCACACTACTCTGTAAAATTATGTAATAGCAAATCCAGTTCTGTGTTTGTTCGTTTGTGTTTAGTTATTAGTTCGTGCACCGAAATCCCCATTTCATTTTCATTTCTTACGCTTTCCTATAGACTCACGTATTAATACCGAACGAGTTTTTATTACCTGCTACACATTCGAGTTATTATCGTAAAACGACAGTTTAATTTTAATTTTGAACGCATCTCTGTAAAAGTACGTATTAATTTCTAATCTATGACACGTTCGCTTCAATCTTTAGATCGTAACACAGCTTTTTTTATTTTCATTTTCAACGGTTTCGTGTAAAAGAACATATTAAAAGTGAATGTATAACAAACATCCGTTGTCTCCTACACGCTTTGCTGAATTTTTAGGCCATAAAGGAAAAGTTACTCCTTGTTTTCGTTTCTGTTGTCTTTCGACAGAAAAATGTGTGAAAACAATGTAGTTTTAAGGTTGTTTTAGCCGCTGCTGTACACCAAGTACAGTTCAGGAACCATATTACATTTTGACTGAACGCGATTAGACCGCTGATGCGTCCTTCAGAACAACGAATAGCACAGCGCTCCCACCCAAAACGGCAATCGTGAAGTGATCGAGTAATAGTTATTACTTAAAACATGTTTTTTTTTGGGGTGGGGGGAGAGCTGTGCCTAGGGGCGCAAAACTTTTAAATCCGCTACTGGTTGGTGGTGCTGTGTAACAGTTTGTCTAACAAAAGACAGTAGCCTATACAACAACTTTCTTACGTAAACGAAATAATTAGTTCATCCGAGTTGAAACTTTGTACAGTTGGTGTTGCTTTCTCCGTAAAATAACCATACCTCCTAAATGCACATCAGTTGGTATATCTGCCACTCAGTCACGAAAGATAAGTGATTACATGCCTCTCAAGAAAGCGAGAATAGCCAAGGAAGCGACAAATCAGATCGTTCACGGGTTGTTCAGTCACATATATCTACCTACAATAAATTAAAAACCAACTGAAAGAGACATTGCAACGCTTTCCTGTCTTTAGCTAGTGCTTTATAAACTTGTTGCTGTCCCTGGACTGTCGGAATTCTTAAAACCAAATACAGTGGTAGAAGCTTTATCACCCTCATTTCTGAAAACTTTTTTAAAGGTATGCATTAGGAAATCTTTTTTTTTAGTAATATCATTTTTTTTAAATATACTCGTGTCTTTCAGTATGTATGTTTAAATGGACTGGGCATCATAGCACCAAATACAAAATGCTCATACAAAATGAACTGTCGTATATTAAATAATATATAAACAACATCGAGTATCACTCTTTTTTTAAAGGCCACTACATGTCTGGATGGTCAGTCTGGTATACTCTTCAGTTCGTCGCCGACCTCTAGAATTTCTAGCTACTGGCAATTAAGATGAGGATTTTAGCATTATTTTACTATTAGCATGTATAGTTTTGTCCGCATCCATAGTTCAGTGATCAGCAAACTTGGTTGCCGTGTGGAGGAAGCGGATTTGATCCCCGGTACTGCCAGGGAATTTTCCTAGGAGGGAGGACTGGCACGGGGTGCAGTCAACCTCGTGCAGCCTATTGAGGAGCAACTTGAATGAGAAGATCAAGAAAGCCGACAGAGGCAGACGGAGGAGTGTGTTGACCCCACGCCCCTCCAGACAGCATCCAATGAATGGATAACACGGCCGTCGGTCGGTCCAGATTGACCCATCTGGGCCAGAACGCGGAGCTTTGTTTTGCATGTATAATTTTACAGAGTGTTGATTGCAGCTTGTTAATTGCACTTTTGTAATTGTCCGACTGTGATGTAGCAAGGATCTTTGCGTTATCTCATTATACACTGAGTGTTGATTGCAGCTTGTTAATTGCACTTTTGTAATTGTCCGACTGTGATGTAGGAAGGATCTTTGCGTTATCTCATTATACACTGAGACGCCAGAAAACCTGGTATAGGCATGCGTATTCAAACACGGAAATATGTAATCAGGCAGAATACGGTGCTGCGGTCGGCAACACCTACATAAGACAACAAGTGTCTGGTGCAGTTGTTAGAACGGTTACTGGTACTACAATGGCAGGTTATCAAGATTTAAGTGAGTTTGAACGTGGTGTTATAGTCGACGTAAGAGCGATGGGACACAGCATCGCTGAGATAGCGATGACGTGGGGATTTTCCCATACGACCATTTCACGAGTGTACCATGAATATCAGAAATCCGGTAAAACATCAAATCTCCAACATCGCTGCGGCCGGAAAAAGATCCCACAGAAACGAGGCCAACGACGACCGAAGAGAATCGTTCAACGTAACAGAATTGCAAGACTTCTACAAATTGCTGCAGATTTCAGTGCTAGGCAGTCAACAAGTGTCAGCGTGCGAATCATTCAACGAAACATCATCGATCTGGGCTTTCGGAGCGGAAGGTCCACTCCTGTAATCTTGATGAGTACACGACACAAAGCTTTACGCCTCACCTGGACTTGACAACACGGACATTGGACTGTTGATGACTGGAAACCTGTTACCTGGTCGGACGAGTCTCGTTTCAAATTATATCGAGCGAATGGACGTGTACGGATATGGAAACAACCTCATGAATCCATGCACCGTGCCTGTCAGCGGGGGAATGTTCAAGCTGGTGGAGGTTCTGCAATGGTGTGCAACGTGTACATTTGGAGTGATATGGAACACCTAATACATCTAGATACGACTCTGACACATGGCACGTACGTAAGCATCCTGTCTGATCATCTGCATCCATTCATGTCCATTGTGCATTCCAACGGACTTGGGCAATTCCAGCAGCACAATGCGACACCCCACACGTCCAGAATTGCTACAGAATGGCTCCAGGATGCATCGTTGTAATGGATTATGAGCACAGTAGTAGTATGTTGCTTGAAACTTCTTGGGACGTGGAACTTATACTCTCGTTATGTAAGTAGGCCGTTTAGGTTTTCCTATTGGCAACGTTACGTAGCGCTCTGTATGAAAATCACTGGCTGTGCTGTGTGCAGTCTGTGGCTAGTTTGCATTGTTGTCTGCCATTGTAGTGTTTGGCAGCGGCAGCTGGATGTGAACAGCGCGTAGCGTTGCGCAGTTGGAGGTGAGCCGCCAGCAGTGGTGGATGTGGGAAATGAGATGGCGGATTTTTGAGTACAGAATGGATTTTATGAACTGCTATGTATATTATGCTTTTTCAACACTATTAAGGTAAATACATTGTTTGTTCTCTATTAAAATCTTTCATTTGCTAACTATGCCTATCAGTAGTTAGTGCCTTCAGTAGTTTGAATCTTTTATTTAGCTGGCAGTAGTGGCGCTCGCTGTATTGCAGTAGTTCGAGTAACGAAGATTTTTGGTGAGGTAAGTGATTTGTGAAAGGTATAGGTTAATGTTAGTCTGGGCCATTCTTTTGTAGGGATTTTTGAAAGTCAGATTGCGTTGCGCTAAAAATATTGTGTGTCAGTTTAAGCACAGTCGTGTACAATTGTTCTAAGGGGACATTTCAGTTATTTAAACAGTAAACCTCTCTGACGAGAACATCTCTCGTTTAGCGTATGCTGCTGGGGTGGATCTCGCGCTTACTGAACAAACCTGTGGAGAAACACATTTCTCTCCTCTATCTCTTTTATTAATTTTCTGGTAAAGGTCTCAGGCTATTGAACAATACTCAAGAATAGCTCGAACGAGTATTTAATGTCACTCCTATCGTGGGTGAATTGTATTTCCATAGGATACTTTCAATGCATTTCAGCTTAGCATCGGCTTTTCCGACAACTAGTTTTATGTGGCCATTCCACTTGAAGTCGCTCCGCACCATTACCCCCATGTGGTTTACGGTTGCTACTGCTTCCAGCTTCCGCCTCCGTAGCTATGAGGTCATTGTGACTAACTATCATGAGGAGGACCCGGGTTCGATTCCCAGTGATGTCAGGGATTTTTCATCGGTTGGAGAACTGGATCGGGGTCCACTCAGCTTCGTGATTCCAGCTGAGCAGCTACGTTAATAAACAGTGGCACCTCCACGGTCTTCAGAGCAGACAACGGCTGAGAGTGACGGGTGCTGACTTTACGCGCCACCATAACGCATCCAAATGACGCCTTTGCCTGAGGATGACACGGAGGTCAGTACGGCCAGTTTGGCTCGTCTGAGGCTAGAACGGCAGAGTTCAAGTTTACTGCTTCCAGTGATTTTTCCTCAACTTGAACTAATGTGCGTGAAGGTGAGCATGAAAAATGTGCCAAATATGGTGATCAGATAATTTTATAGACTACTACTCAGGAGCTGTAGTGGCATAGCGCCGACAATCGTGATTATGGTATTGTAATATAGAGAAGATTTCAGTTTTCCAGCTATAGAACGGGAGAGTGATGCGTATAAAACAGTGGTGGATCTCTTCGCTGTTTTGTGCGCTATACGTTCATGGTTAGCTACCAGTAGCTGCAACAATCGTTGACCTCCTACAGGTCTTTCTGCAGACTACTGGCGTTCCAACCTTCCTATAGACAATAGCATCGTCTGTGAACGACCTCACGTTGCTTCCGCCGTTATTCACTACGTCAGTTATAAATATTATAACATGTAAAGGTCCTATAACAATCCTTGCGGTACTCCCTAAAATGAAGTTGCATCTATTGATTTTGTCCCGTTTAGAAAGACGTATAGAGTTCTATCTGCTAGAAGACATGAATTCAGTCGCCATACTGGTCAGGTACTCGCTAAACTCCTGTTTTGTTTACTAAACGACAGTGCGAACTGTATCTAATGCCTTCAGGCATTAATATGGCCGCCATTCTGTATGACGCTCTGATCTCATTTATGTACACGGCGAGCTGAGTTTGATAGAATCTCTGTTTGTGGAATCCAAGTTCATCTCGTTTGCAGAGGAGATCTTCTTTCTCCAAAGAAGTCATGATGTCTGAGTATAAAACCTGTTCCATGACTGCACAACAGATTGACATCACCAATATAGGCCTATTATCATGCACATGTGCTCTGTTCTCCAATAGCTTGGCACCCTTCGTTGCTCCAGCAATCTGTGATAAACTGTTCCTAGAAGGGCAGCAAGTTCTTCCGCTTAATGTTAATGGTATGTTAAATATCTCATCCGGTACATGTGTTTATCCATTGTTGTGCTATTTTAGAGGATTTTCTATTTCGCAATCGCTTATCTCAGTATCTAACAGTTCGGCGTTCGTACGGTGATTGAAAGGAGGACTCATATTATTATCCGCAGCGAAAGTATTTTGGTATACCGAATTCAGTATTTCGGCCTTCTGTCTGTTACCTTCCTTTTGGATGCCAGTGTGATCTCTGAGAGACCAAATAATTGATTTCGATACGCTTCCTGATTGTACCTAAGTTCCGACCTCCTTATTCTTGGTCAGATCGGTTGACAAAATTTTTACTTTCCAATCATTGAACGTTTCTCGCATTGTTTTGGTTGCGCTCGGTTTGGTTTCTTTCACCTTTTGTTTATCAATAACTTACGACTTGGCTTAAATCCTTGCTTTCATTGCGGCTTACAGCACTTTTATTGAACCACGCCGATTATTTCCCATTCCCATTTCACAACGTTGTACGGCACACACGGGCGTATTGTACGTTTTTGAAATTTATCCATTTTTACCTCACGTCTTCATTTCCTGAGCTGTAGGCAACGACGTGACTGAGTTGTAAGAAAACACTGTACTAGCATTCGAAAGGACAGTGGTTCAAAAAGCCATCCGACCATTCAGATTTAGCTGTTAACACAAATGCCGGGATTACTTGGATAGGACACGGCCGACTTTCTTCCACATCCTTCCCCTTTGTGAGTTAGTGCTGCGTCTCTAATGATCTCACTGTTGACGAGATGTTAAAATCTAATATTCCTTTCTTTTTCTGTGTCGAACATACGATGCTGACTGCTCGGATAGTCTTCAGTTTGTTCCTTCTCACCAAGCAAAATCCGGCAGCGTAGGCCGAGCGGTTCTGGGCGCTTCAGTCCGGAACCGCGCGATAGCTACGGTCGCAGGTTGGAATCCTGCCTCGGGCATGGATGTGTGTGATGTCCTTAGTTTAGTTAGGTTTAAGTAGTTCTAAGGTCTAGGGGACTGACGACCTCCGATGTTAAGTCCCATAGTGCTCAGAGCCATTTGAACCATTTTTGAACCAAGCAAAAATATTTTCCTACGTTTCTTAACATTTATTGTAGCACCTGTAGTCGTTAATATCTGAACATCTCATAGTCACTGATTCTTTCCTCCACTTTTCATTGATTCGAAAATTTCGGGTATGCTACTTACTGGCAAGTGTAACACATTGTCTCCACGAATAGATTCTTTAACTAATTGCTCGAGAGTATTTCACGGAAAATTTTTAGAACCATCTCATACATATCCCAGTCTCTAACACAAATTTTATTCGTATGACTTTCCCACTCTACAGATGGCAAATTTAAGTCTCCCCCTATTACAGTACTGTGATCAGAAAACCACTCGCAATAGTGACCTTATTTTCTCTGAGGCACTCTGTCACTTAAGCTACTGATGCAAGTAGTCTATAAAATTATCCGAGCATCACATTTGACACACCTTTTACGCTCACCATCAACCACATTAATTCACGTTTGTCATCTATAATAATCAAACTAGATTTGAATGGGGACTCAGTCAAGAGCTGCGTGCAGCACGCCCATCACACCAGTATTAATAACAAAAGCTAGTCCACTTGCATTTGTACCTTCTGTCTGACAAATGCTCTTAATTAATATGTGACGATACTGCAATTTTACTGCTTGTATTTATGAGTCCACAGGGCTTTAGTACTAGCACTGATGATCGTCACGAGGTGATTGAAATAGTTTTACAACAGAAATAAAGATTTTTACTCCAACAACCAATGTTGACTCTCCTTTTGTTATTAATCTAACCAGATATCAGGTTCTTCGCTGCAAAAAATAGTTTGACACTGTGTGCATTTAGCCTAGCCTTGAGATTGCGTGCATCTGGCTGTCTTCACCAACTCTGCCAGTCACCTAAAGCAGTTGTTCCCAACCTTTTTTAGACCATTACCCTGAGTGCAATCACACATTAGCTAGTAGCCCCTTCCTCCACCGCTCCCCTCCCTGCGACGTGTTGCCCACCTCTCCCACATTATTACCAACTTAAGCACCAAACTAAACTGTAGAATGAAAGGCTTTTCTTGGAACACTTTTATTTTTAAAATGATGAAAGATTAATGATATTTTAGTCTGTGTGTGTGTGTGTGTGTCAGAATGAAAGACGAAGGAATTCGTGGTGCATTGCATGTGCTATCCACAACTCCTTCTCAGGAAATATAGGTGAATGTCCACATTGAGGGTACACACTTTTTACAAAACATGCTTACACTGCATTGCTCTTCTCCATCACGGCAATTGCTTGACCTCAACATTGCAGCCCCATTTAAAATCAAACAAGTTCTGATGTGTGCTCTATGCTTACTGTTCGTAAATCACTTCATTGCTGCTCTCCTTACTTGTGAATTGGCAGAAATTGGAAGACTTCAGGCTGTTAATGCTTTGTTTCTAACCACTTTACTACTACTACTACTAATAATAATAATAATAATAATAATAATAATGTGTATAGCACTATAGTAGCCCTTAATAGTTACTGCTGTGTCATGCCATCAATTAATTCATTTATCTGTTTCGAAGCGAGTAATGAAGCAATTTCTGGACTACTGCAGGTCCTATCTACAACATGGAGAAGACATTTTATTGAGATATGAAGCATTTGTTACATATATATCTCTCTTCCATCATCAGCGATGTACATCTACATCTACATCCATATTCCGCACGCCACCCGACGGTGTGTGGCGGTTCTCCCTTCTATTCCAGTCTCGTATTGTTCGTGGAAAGAAAGATTGCCGGTATGCCTCTGTGTGGGCTCTAATCTCTATGATTTTATCCTCATGGTCTCTTCGCGAGATATACGTAGGAGGGAGCAATATACTGCTTCACTCCTCGGTGAAGGTATATTCTCGAAACTTCAACAAAAGCCCGTACCGAGCTACTGAGCGCCTCTCCTGCAGAGTCTTCCACTGGAGTTTATCTATCATCTCCGTAACGCTTTCGCGATCACCAAATGATCCTGTAACGAAGCGCGCTGCTCTCCGTTGGATCTTCTCTATCTCTTCTATCAACCCTATCTGGCACGGATCCCACACTGGTGAGCAATATTCAAGCAGTGGGTGAACAAGTGTACTGTAACCTACTTCCTTTGTTTCCGGATTGCATTTCCTTAAAATTCTTCCAATGAATCTCAGTCTGGCATCTGCTTTACCGACGATCAACTTTATTTGATCATTCCATTTTAAATCACTCGTAATGCCCACTCCCAGATAATTTATGGAATTAACTGCTTCCAGTTGCTGACCTGCTATATTGTAGCTAAATGATAAAGGATCTTTCTTTCTATGTATTCGCAGCACATTACACTTGTTTACATTGAGATTCAATTGCCATTCCCTGCACCATGTGTCAATTCGTTGCAGATCCTCCTGCATTTCGGTACAATTTTCCATTGTTACAACCTCTCGATATACCACAGCATCATCCGCAAAAAGCCTCAGTGGACTTGCGATGTTATCCACAAGGTCATTTCTTTATATTGTGAATAGCAAAGGTCCCAGGACACTCCCCTGCGGCACACTTGAAATCACTCTTACTTCGGAAGACTTCTCTCCATTGAGAATGACATGCTGCGTTCTCTTATCTAGGAACTCTTCAATCCAAGCACACAATTGGTCTGATATTCCATATGCTCTTACTTTGTTTATTAAACGACTGTGGGGAACCGTATCGAACGCCTTGCGAAGTCAAGAAACACGGCATCCACCTGGGAACCCGTGTCTATGGCCCTCTGAGTCTCGTGGACGAATAGCGCGAGCTGGGTTTCACACGATCGTCTTTTTCGAAACCCATGCTGATTCCTACAGAGTAGATTTCTAGTCTCCAGAAAAGTCATTATATTCGAAGATAATACGTGTTCCGAAATTCTACAACTGATCGACGTTAGAGATATAGGTCTATAGTTCTGCACATCTGTTCGATGTCCCTTCTTGAAAACGGGGATGATCTTTGCCCTTTTCCAATCCTTTGGAACGCTACGCTCTTTTAGAGACCTACGGTACACCGCTGCAACAGGGGGGGGGGGGGGGGGGGGCAAGTTCCTTCGCGTACTCTGTGTAAAATCGATGCAATAACCGTTTTATGATTGCTAATTCCCTGTTCTGCGTTAACTGTTTCAAATAGTTCGGGTCTGTTTGTCACCAGAATGTCTAATATGTTATCGCCACGAGTCGGTTCTCTATTTAACTGCTCAAGGTAGTTTTCAGATAATGCTCTTACAAAAATCCACTGGATTCTTTGTCCCTGCCACGCGTTATAAACGTTTGAATCTCCCAGTCTATATTCGGGAAATTAAAATCTCCACCCAGAACTATAACATTGTCGGGAAATCTACTCGAAATATTCTCCAAATTTTCCTTCAGGTGCTCTGCCACAACAGCTGCTGAGCCAGGGGGCCTATAGAGACATCCAATTACCATGTTTGAGCCTGCTTTAACCGTGACCTTCACCCAAATTATTTCACATTTCGGATCTCCGTCAATTTCCTTCGATACTATTGCACTTTTTATCGCTATAAACACGCCTCCACTTTCACTGCCCAGCCTGTCTCTGCGGTATACATTCCAACCTGAGTTTAGAATTTCATTACTGTTTACTCCTGGTTTCAGCCAACTTTCTGTCCCTAGTACTACGTGGGCATTGTGACCGTTTATTAATGAGAGCAGTTCTGGGACCTTTCTATAGACGCTCCTGCAGTTTACTATTACCACATTCATATTGTTATTCCCTGTTGCGTTTTGCCTACTACTACCTTGTCGCGTCTCAGGAGGCGTCTTGTCGGGCTTAGGGGGACAAAGCACAACATAAGTATGTAGTGGGTGGACTATGTGAGGAACCTGCAACCTCTACCGCATTACTGCTACTAATTGAGAAAAAGTAATTATTGATGACTTATGTAATCAATATTAGAGTTTTACAAAGCTGTGATAATAGTAATGATCTTCCGACAATAATTTAATTTCGTGACTGAAACAGAATGGAATCGTTTGGTTTTTACCCCTCAGAAAATTTCATTTTATTCTTCAGGGAGTAACTACCCCGAGGTTTGCGTTAGGACGTTCAAATTGCTCAGTAAGGCTTGGGGCATGGTGGGAATTAGTATGTGCTGTATGGTTTGGTTTAGCGATGAAGCCCACTTTCATTCGGATGGGTTCCTCAATAAGCAAAATTGGCGCATTTGGGGGACTGAGAATCCGCATTTCGCGATCGAGAAGTCTCTTCACCCTCAATGAGTGACTGTGTGGCGCTCAGTGTCCAGTCACAGAATAATTGGTGCGATATTCCTTGATGACACGGTGGCTCTGGGCCACTGGGTTACACATAGGCCACTGGCATGGGGCCTCGGTTGGACACCATATTCTCCGGATCTGAACACATGCGACTCCTTTTTGTGGAGCTATATTAAGGACAAGGTGTACAGCAATAACCCCAAAACAATTGCTGAACTGAAAACAGACATTCCGGAGGTCATCGACAGCATTGATGTTCCGACACTTCAGCGGGTCATGCAGAATTTAGTTATTCGTCTGTGTCACATTATCGCCAATGATGGCAGGCATATCGAACATGTCATAACCTAAACCCAAATGTATGTAGTGACGTTTACATGTTGAATAAAATGTTTGCACGCCGTAGTTTGTAACTAATTTACGTTTTTTTTTTACATGTAGTTCAATAATTGTCACCCTGAGTCTGAGACGAGACCTACTGGTAAACAACCTCTCTGATGTCCCAGAGGGCCACCATTACACATCCCCATTGTCGTACAGATTTTTAATTAAAATTGATCACTGACCGAACAGAAGAGGCGTCCTGTGCAGGTTCAGATGTGTTATAAACATAGGCAGCACATCTAGGTATCCCTAAGGCATGAGAAGGCAACTGTGCATTCCCCTTCGCCTAGAGATATGCGTTGTCCGCCACTCACCATCGGATGAGAACAAAACTGTTACTTGTTGCGCTTCTCAAGGGGAGTGACATAGGCGTTTTCGCGAAACTGCAACGACACCAGAGGTGACTCAGCATTCCCCGCAGGTGCCCAGAAGTTACTGAAACTCTGGATAGCTGCCTGTCAACCGTGGTCAACCCGCTCGTAACTGCTTCCGGACAGCGGACAATTCATCCTACGTTCGCAGACAACAAGCACAGAGTCAGTCCATTTCCCAGCGTGTGAAACTTTGTAAAGGCACAAGAAAATTTCCTAACCAAAACAATCAAAAACTGAAAAACTACAATCAAACCACAAGAAGAGACGAAACTACATCACTGTGGCTCTGCGGAGCGGCGTAAAACTACACTACAAAAATTACTACAAACACGGAATATAAACAAGATAAATTACCATCTGCTTCCCAATTTTTATCTCCGTCTTTATTCAACTTCCATCTTCTTCACCATTTCCCAATGTTCAAATGATACATGACGTCACAATACAACATAGCAGGGTCGAATCTCCAACAGTGGTAATTTTTCGAAATCTTTCTTATACTTCAGCCCTTAATTAGCACACCAGTGAAAACAGTGGGACAGTACTTACCTACAACAGCAACATTGCATAAAGCTACACTACTGGCCATTACAATTGCTACACCAAGAAGAAATGCAGATGATAAACGGGTATTCATTGGAAAAATATATTATACTAGAACTGACATGTGATTACATTTTCACACGATTTGGGTGCATAGATCCTGAGAAATCAGTACCCAGAACAACCACCTCTGGCCGTAATTACGCACTTGACACGCCTGGGCGCTGAGTCAAACAGAGCTTGGATGGCGTGTACAGGTACAGCTGCCCATGCAACTTCAACACGATACCACAGTTCATCGAGAGTAGTGACTGGCGTATTGTGACGAGCCAGTTGCTCGGCCACCATTGACCAGACGTTTTCAGTTGGTGAGAGATCTGGAGATTGTGCTGGCCAGGGCAGCACTCGAACATTTTCTGTATCCAGAAAGGCACCTACAGGACCTGCAACGTGCGGTCGTGCATTATCCTGCTAAAATGTAGGGTTTCGCAGATATCGAATGAAGGGTAGAGCCACGGGTCGTAACACATATGAAATGTAACGTCCACTATTCAGAGTGCCGTCAATGCGAATAAGAGGTGACGGAGACGTGTAACCAATTGCACCCCATACCATCACGCCGGGTGATACGCCAGTATGGCGATGACGAATACACGCTTCCAATGTGCGTTCACCGCGATGTCACCAAACACGGATGCGACCATCATCATGCTGTAAACAGAACCTGCATTCATCCGAGAAAATGACGTTTTGCCATTCGTGCACCCAGGTTCGTCGTTGAGTACACCATCGCAGGCGCTCCTGTCTGTGATGCAGCGTCAACTGTAACCGCAGCCATGGTCTCCGAGTTGATAGTCCATGCTGCTGCAAACGTCGTCGAACTGTTCGTGCAGATGGTTGTCGTCTTGCAAACGTCCCCATCTGTTGACTCAGGGATTGAGACGTGGCTGCACGATCCGTTACAGCCATGCGGATAAGATGCCTTTCATCTGGACTGCTAGTGATTCGAGGCCGTTGGCATGCAGCAAGGCGTTCCGTATTACCCTCCTGAAACCACCGATTCCATGTTCTGCTAACAGTCATTGGATCTCGACCAACGCGATCAGCAATGTCGCGATACGATAAACCGCAATCGCGATAGGTTACAATCCGATCTTTATCAAAGTCGGTAACGTGATGGTACGCATTCTGCCTCCTTACACGAGGCATCACAACAACGTTTCACCAAGCAACGCCGGTCAACTGCTGTTTGTGTATGAGAAATCGGTTGGAAACTTTCCTCACGTCAGCACGTTGTAGGTGTCGCCACCGGCGCCGACCTTGTGTGAATGCTCTGAAAGGCTAATCATTTGCATATCACAGCATCTTCTTCCTGTCGGTTGAATTTCGCGTCTGTAGCACGTCATCTTCGAGGTGCAGCAATTTTAATGGCAAGTAGTGTACGTAACTCTGCGAATGTATTTTCAACATTCGGAATCTTTTTCCCTTGCTGCAACTGCGCCGGCCGCGGTGGTCTCGCGGTCCGGAACCGCGCGTCTGATACGGCCGCAGGTTCGAATCCCGCCTCGGGCATGGATGTGTGTGATGTCCTTAGGTTAGTTAGGTTTTAAATAGTTCTAAGTTCTAGGGGACTTATGACCACAGATGTTAAGTCCCGTAGTGCTCAGAGCCATTTGAACCATTTTTTTGCTGCAACTGCGAGACAGATTCAGTGAAGAATTCTGAGGAAATGCAATCTATCTTCGAAAGAAGTGGCATACAGAACGCTCGGTCGAGTCATCTGTGAATGTTGCTCGTCAGTCTGGGGTCATTACCGGATATGATTAATAGAGCAGACAAAGAAGATCGAAAAAAAGAGCGGTGTGTTGCGTCAAGGGTTTGTTAACAAGCACAAGAGCGTCATGGAAAAATCATCGAATTCTGTCGAGAGTCGCTAGAGAGTAGCCGTTGTGTATCACAGAGAGGTTCGCTTTTAAAATTCTGGATAGTAAATTCTAAGAAGAGTCATACAATTGTTTCCTCTCAAACACATCTCCCGAAATTACAACTGGCGAAAATTAAGAAAGTCGAGCTCATACGGAGTCTTAGCTACTAGTAGCTCGTCTCGCTCACCATTCCCGAATGGAAAAGGAAAGGAAGAAATGATAGAACCCTCCACCACACATCTAAAAGTTGCTTCAGCAGCGTACATGTGGTTACAGATGTAGAGGTAGGGGCAGTGGCGCAAAGGACGTAATAGCGAAAACAAAGAAAATTTTCTAATTGTTTAATTGCCAAATAATCCGAAAAACAACTCGAAGCGTCATACTGAAAACCTTCCAGCGACCGTCTGTTTTTTGAATACATACTCAGTAAGAGGTGATGGAGGTCTAAATAGTTGTGCTAATGTTTCCCGCCCATGTCACAGGTAAGAAACAGCGTACACCAAGCGTGCGTCAGCATAACGCCAAGACACGGTCTGCGTCACGGGGAATACTGTCACCGGGTAACAAAACGGCAGCAGATGCGTTGACCCTTCATTTTCCTGTGTCCCCCGTGTCTCTGAATTTTAATGGTAATTGGCGTGCCAGGTAATTTCGAAATACGGTTGGAACGGTGAGCTGACGTTAATTTGAGCTTACGGCTGCTCTTACAGCTAGCGAACAAACGTCCCAAGACACAGTTTTGTTATTTCAAAGTAGAAGGAAACACCCTCTTAAACAGAAAAGTATGACCCATAATTGCATGTGATAAGCTGAAACTGAGTGACAGACCGAGAATCGAATTCGGATCCCTGTCTTTCGCAGGAATTCTGCTGAAAAAAAGGCGAAATATTTTTTTCAGGAAATGAAAAGATTGATCATACATTGAGCTTTATTTTAGATTTTCAAAATAACAAAATGGTTCCCGTAATTATGGTTTGAACAAAGGCCTGCGACTTTGAAGAACGCAAACTGCGTGCAGTGCAGCCCTTCAGGAGTTACCTGAAATCAAAAGTGGATAACACTAGTCGATACTACATTAAATTTGTGAGAAGTTATACCTAACCACAGTGAAATAACTTTAAATTTAATCTACAAATAAACATTACTGATTCGATAAACATTAACTCACCCTATAGCACCTCTGCTGTCCCCGGAGTTGAGCAAACGTAAATCTACAAGAAATAAGCCGCTGCTGGAAATATTGGATAGGACTGATAAAGCGAAAGGAGCTGGGGATTCCAGATGAAAGCTTCAAGAAAAAGCAAACCACGGGCTCTTTCAGATGCAGGGGTGGTTCAGGAGCAGCAAATTAGTAACAGCTACAAATAATACTACATATATGCTGCTTAGGAGCAAACTCTCTTCAAACCTTGAAACTCGATTGCGTGTCCTTATCTTCAAACAGCTGATGATTGTGTTTGGCCATTTTACACAACAGAAACAGTGTCACAGCGAGAACAACTTAGGTATATAACAGGTTGTACTGCACTTGTTATTTGTGGGTCTCTTAACCATGGAAAAGTTTGAGGACAGATAACGTATCTTGATATCTACATCAATTCTTTATGACTTTTCCAAAAATAGTTAGGTATAAGCTCCCAAGAGAAGTGTTTACTTTTCGGGGGTCAAAGGTAGAAGTTGATAGGTTCAACTGTTTTTATTTTATGCCTCACGTAGTTTTGAAAAATCATTTCTCGCGAAAAACCTGTTTAAAGTTTAGGGAAAACTTTTATATGTGTTATTAGTTCAGTTTGCATAAAAATTACATGTTATTATATATTTTTATGTCGCCGAATACAAATCTGAAGTTAGATTTTCAAAATTCAAAATGGCTAATCCTATATGGCGGACCAAAAATTATGTTTTGATCAGTTTTGACCAAAATTCAAGCAAAGAAAAGTGTTTTCGTTACTTACATTTGGTCTACAATTCCAGGACCATACATCAACTCTTCCTATAACTGGAATTGTTCCTGGAGAGTAATTTCCTCGTTCCTCTTGGCGAGAAAAGCCAATCTGGCTGAGCTGGATATGCTGCGTTTAGTAGACTGCACACGTTGTTCGTCAGCTTTTCCGGTGAATATGTTGTGCATGCAAACTGCAAAATAAATCATTTTCTGAGCTCACGTCGCGGCACGACGAGATTTCCACCCGAGCCGGGGGTCTCGCAGGCACCGGACACTGCTTCGAACAATGGGCTGTAGAAACTTTTGTAACGCACAGATTAAAAAAACCTTTTCGTCCTAACATTCTAGACACACGTACCTTTCAAAAAATGCAATAAAAATCGAATTTTTGACCTCTTTGAATGAAAACCTGGACTTAAGGATCGGCTCAAAAGTTAAGCTTGTTACAGACTCCTCCCGTTTAGCTCCAAACTCTACAGCGGCTCCCCCACGTCGCAGTGAGTCAGTCATCTCAGAGAGAATGGGAGTAGAGCAAATATTACACAGTCTGATATCTGATAGAAAACTCAGTCCGCGAAGTGTGATCACACAGTTTCCGAAAGCCAGGGATCCGGGCATGTGCCTCCGATGGCAGCTGATCTATCCGACTTTAGAAACAGTGTTATTGCAACAGTAAAGGACTTGGAAGAGCAGTTGAACGGAATGGACAGTGTCTTCAAAGCAGGATATAAGATGAACATCAACAAAAGCAAAACGAGGATATTGGAATTAAGTCGGGTGGTGCTGAGGGAATTAGATTAGGAAATGAGACACTTAAAGTAGTAAAGGAGTTTTGATATTTGGGGAGCAAAATAACTGATGATGGTCGAAGTAGAGAGGATATCAAATGTAGACTGGCAATGGCAAGGCAAGCGTTTCTGAAGAAGAGAAATTTGTTAACATCGAGTATTGATTTAAGTGTCAGGTAGTCGTTTCTGAAAGTATTTGTATGGAGTGTAGCCATGTATGGAAGTGAAACATGGACGATAAATAGTTTGGACAAGAAGAGAATAGAAGCTTTCGAAATGTGGTGCTACAGAAGAATGCTGAAGAATAGATGGATAGATCACATAACTAATGAGGAGGTATTGAATAGAATTGGGGAGAAAAGGAGTTTGTGGCACAACTTGACAAGAAGAAGGGACCGGTTGGTAGGACATGTTCTGAGGCATCAAAGGATCACAAATTTAGCATTGGAGGGCAGCTTGGAGGGTAAAAATCGTAGAGGGAGGCCAAGAGATGAATACACTAAGCAGATTCAGAAGGATGTAGGTTGCAGTAAGTACTGGGAGATGAAGAAGCTTGCACAGGATAGAGTAGCATGGAGAGCTGCATCAAACCAATCTCAGGACTGAAGACAACAACAACAACTACTACAACTCCTGACACATTGATCAAGGATTCGGAACAACTCGCCTATCGACTCGATGTGTTATCGGTGTTCACACTGAATAATTGTAAGAAAAATTTCTTGTGTTTCTCTTTCATTTGTTGTATTATTTATAATGGTAAGGTGAATGTAATATGTGCTAGAAAGCCTTAAACCCGTATATTCATTTTAAAACAACCTGTATATTCATAGATAAGACGGCGGAACCAGGTGCTTTGAAATTTCTCATTTTACCTGCGAAAAACATTATGAGTCCTTCTTACAATGAGATTCCTGAATTGTCAGCAACCCTGCAGCCCTCTCCAGAGGGTAAAAACCAATCTATATTCTCATAATTGACGGTATGTTTCAGTGTACTGTAACCATTATAAGTACCATGAAAAAGTATGCCGACTAGATCACTTGATAAGTGTTATTAGGCTAACTGGTTTCGACCTGTAATACAAGTTATACACAAATTCAGTCATGTAATAAAAGAAAATGAGGGTACTTTAGGGCAATGCTGGTCTTAATGTGATAATGTGCATACGTCTTCTTCGTGAAGAGTACCATTACCAAATATTTATTGAACCAACTCGACATTTTCCTACTTAGATTGTTATTTACTTAATATTTCTGCCCTTTCACAACTGTTTTCGGTTTATAGAGCTGTTTTCTGGTGATTATCTGTATGGAAGATTCATTACGTTACTGATACGAAGACATTGGTGTGAAGATAAATTAACGGAAAAAGGGCAATCTTTAAATTTGCCAAATGTCTAGATTGGTAGCATCTTGACTCCCTCTCTCTCCATTCGTACTGGTTTACAAAATACAACTGTATTTTATGTTTCGACAGTTTTAACATTTTGTTTGTGCCCATAAGGCGGGAAATGGAAAGGCGAAACCGGTTGTGAAAAGAAAAGAAGATTAAATAAATAATTGCCTGATTAGAAGAAATGCCGCAATCGTCCAATATTTCATATTTATTTTCTGTGAATAGTCAGCGGAGCGCTGATTCAGTTCAAACTACAGAAGTCGTAAAAATGGAGATCTTGTTCAAAATGTGTGTGAAATCTTATGGGACTTAACTGCTAAGGTCGTCAGTCCCTAAGCTTACACACTACTTAACCTAAATTATCCTAAGGACCAACACACACACCCATGGCCGAGGGAGGACTCGAACCTCCGCCGGGATCAGCCGCACAGTCCGTGACTGCATCGGCCTAGACCGCTCGGCTAAACCCGCGCGGCGGAGGTCTTAGGAGAGTTATACACATATTGTCACAAGGTCGAAAACACGACATTTCACTCATATGCTAAAAGCCACACGCATATTAAGGTAAAATTTTAATGTGAAACCCTTTTCAAAATAAAAATTAAAAGCACAAACACATAAAATGATACAGTTGCAAGATATGTATGAGCTAGACAAGAAGTAAAAATGTACAGATTTACGGAAGAACAAATGAAAGTAGTCTCAAGAGGGCATAATTTGCAGCGGATTGGGAATCGAGCATAGTACTCATGTACTGATTTTTATGGGCGCTGGAATCCGCAGGTCGCGATTGTGCTGAAGAGAAAGAACCAGACAAGATTTTGAATGAGCAGTACAAATTTTCTCGGAATTCCTGTTACAACACATACATTGTCGTTCTTTGCCGTATCTAGAATGCATAATGTCTCCTTGATTCCGTAGTAGTGGAAGGAGACTGTTTGTCATACGAATGGGTGTTGACCTGATGGTGCTTAGCGAGACAGGTTGACTACAGCGTGCATAAACACACACCCGTACCATGCTCGATAACGACCCATATTTATTACATAATTCTCACATATGAAGTATTTATACTTTTTTTGCTTCGGCTTTTACATCACAAATTTTAACTTGTTATGCATGTGGCTTCTAGAATGTGAGAGCCCTGGAGTCTCTTGTCAGTCACTTGACAATATGTGCTTAATTTTTGTTATAGCTGTATTTGCACAATATCCATAGTTATAACTAAATCAGCACCTCGATGACTAGCTGCGATTCACAGCAATTACATATGAAATACTTCATGATGCTTTATTTTTGTGTCACAGTAAGATCAGTTTTGTACTAACAAACTCCCCTTTTCTGCTTTTATTAGATGAATGGTTCTGAGTATGTTTCATATTAAAGATCGAAACCTATTAACCTAATAAAATATCTCAAGTGACCTAGACGGTGAGCTCACTGTAACCTATGATCATTCACTTTGTTCTTTCCTCGATATGCATTCTGTCCGGTTTTAGACCAGTCTAATATGGATCCCACAAACTTGAGCAGCCCTCCAGTATAGGTAGTACCAGATAGCTCTAGGAAATCTCTTTCGCATACAACCAGAAGTTTCCTTACGTTCTTGTAAGGAAATTAATGTTTCAACCACAACTGAACCTCTGTACTCGTTCTAACCTATATCCAACCGCATTAGTACTGCCCAATAATTGTATGACGTACCAGACTTTCTGTGTCGCATCAGTCGTGTAATCAAAGGAAGTTAAATTTTTTATGTTATTGAGGTGTACACATTCACGGGTAGAGCTTCCAATTTTTTTTCCCAGTCCGAAGAATGCTACTATATCGTGTGCAAGCCTCTTCATCTCCGAATAAATACAGCAACCTACATCCTTCTGAATCTGCTTGCTGTATTCATCTCCTGGTCTACCGTTTTAACCACACACACTTCACTCCAGTACTAAGTTGGCGATCGCTTGATGTCTCAGAATGTGTCCCACCAACTGATCCCTTCTTCTAGTTAGGTTGTGCCACAAATTTATTTTATCCCCAGTTCTGTTCAGTACGTCCTGATAGTTACATGACCTATCCATCTAATCTTCAGAATCCTCCTGTAGCACCACAGTTCAAAAGTTTCTACTCTTTTCTTGTTTAAGCTGTTTATCGTCCATGTTTCACATCCACTTCCTAACACTCAAATCTATATTCGGCGTTATCAAATTTCTCTTCTTCAGAAACGCTTTTCTTGCCGTTGTCAGAGTACTTTTTATATCTTCTCCACTTTGGCCATAATCAGTTTATTTGCTGCCCAAATAACAAAACTTACCTACTACTTTATTGCATTCCTGGCCACAGACATGCAGATTAACTTAGGCAACCAAACACTAGCAAAGGTTTCTTCTCAGGACCAAATGAATAAAAAAAATGGGACATTTAGTCCTTGTCTGCCAATTAAATATGGAACGAATTAGTTGAGCTAAAAGTGATTGCTTGTCGAAATTTCTTTTAAGAAATAATACTGACCCATACATCAAACGAAGAAGATCTTCACAAAAGAGGAAGGAAAAAATGGTATGAGCTTATTAGCGCAGCTTACCAGAACGGCTCTGAGCACTATGGGACTTAACTTCTAAGGTAATCAGTCCCCTAGAACTTAGAACTACTTAAACCTAACTAACCTAAGGACATCACACACATCCATGCCCGAGGCAGGATTCGAACCTGCGACCGTAGCGGTCGGGTGGTTCCAGACTGTAGCGCCTAGAACCGCTCGGCCACCCCGGCCGGCACAACGTTTGTGGTGTTGCTACTTACGTTAGACCTAAAACTGATAATGCACACTTATTTTCAGCAAATACAGCTGATGAAATTCATAATGTTTCAATAAAGCTTGAAGAATGCACTGCCCATAAAATCTACAAATAACCTAATGTAGAGTGACCGCCAAATGATCTACCAATTACTTTCCATCTATCAATATATGCATGTGAGTTTAACAGCAACCACGAGCAGTGGAAGTATGCACTGAACAACGACAGCGACAATGCAGTGGTTGACTGGGCTGAAAATAACAACTTTTACCTATGAAACTTCCTGGCAGATTAAAACTGTGTGCCCGACCGAGACTCGAACTCGGGACCTCTGCCTTTCGCGGGCAAGTGCTCTACCATCTGAGCTACCGCAGCACGACTCACGCCCGGTACTCACAGCTTTATTTCTGCCAGTATCTCGTCTCCTACCTTCCAAACTTTACAGAAGCTCTCCTGCGAACCTTGCAGAACTAGCACTCCTGAAAGAAAGGATATAGTGGAGACATGGCTTAGCCACAGCCTGGGGGATGTTTCCAGAATGAGATTTTCACTCTGCAGCGGAGTGTGCGCTGATATGAAACTTCAGATGGTAGAGCACTTGCCCGCGAAAGGCAGAGGTCCCGAGTTCGAGTCTCGGTCGGGCACACAGTTTTAATCTGCCAGGAAGTTTCATATCAGCGCACACTCCGCTGCAGAGTGAAAATCTCATTCTGGGAACTTTTACCTAGTTTTTGACACCAAGGATATGGATGCATTTAGATCAGCTGCGTGGCTATTTTGTCTCCTATGACAGTGAAGATCAACCAATTCTTACATCAACCAAAGTCTTGTCAGACTTCTCACATAAACAACACAGACCTTTTATTTTCAGTATTGGCTTATCCATCGCACTGGTTAAGTCATCGCCACGACCTAGATGGAATTATAGAAACGCAAAATGGCATGGTTTTTCGGAACACCTGGAAAATATATTTGTTTCATTCCGCCAGAAACCCAGAGCCACAGCCGTTTTGTTGGAGCCGTTCTTGCATCTGCTAAGAAACATATTACTCTCGGATATAGGAGAGAATACATCCCAGGGAGGGATGAGAGATAAGAACTCTTATAAGAACAATTTAACAGACGTTGAGACAGTGACAGTGCGTATGAATTTCTTCATTATCTTGATAATACAAGGATAGTGTACTGGTCGGGGATGGTAGGAAACTTGAATTTCAAACGTTCATGTAGGAAGACTTGGTCCTTCCTCCGTAAATTAGGTGGCTCCTTTAATAAATCTCATCAGAAGCCTGGTATTTCAGCCAGTCATATTGCGAACCATGTAGTAAAGACATCCAGATCGTTTAGGAATAAATAGCATACCTCCAGGATCAAAACAGCTAACAAATTTAAAAGTTTATTGTCAGTCTCCAGGCGATTCACAATTCTCTTCCCATTTACCCTAGATGAAATAGAGGTAGCTTTAGCAGAGCTTAAAAGTAATAAGGATCTGGGGGTCTGCTAATATATATCCAGAATTTTTATCCCATTTTGGGGAAAATGCTAAACACTGGCTGACCCGCTTCTTCCCAATTATTTTGAAGATAGAAACACTTCTCAACGAACTGAAAAATTTAGGAATTGTAACAATCTTAAAACCTAATAATCAGCGGATCTCCCCCAAAACGTCCGGTTAATTTCCCTGCTTAGCTGCACATATAAGCTCTTGGTGGTACTTATTTATAATAGAATTAGTGGATGTGTTTTAGAACATATTCCAATAGAAAAAGTGGGATTTATGCCTCACCGAAGCTGCAACGACCAGTCACTAGCTCTGACAACTTTCATAGAGGCCTATTTTCAGGAGAAACTAATAACATCTGTGGCCTTTATCGACCTTACGGTAGCATATGACACCGTATGAAGGGAAGGGGTGATTTACAAATTACTGAAAATAATTACATACCGAACAACAGCATCTCTTATTAGTATCATGAAAAGTAATTGATAATTTCAGGTTTACTTGGGTGAAAATAGAAGCTCAATCAGGAAACTAAATAATTGTCTGCCACAGCGCTCAGTTCTCGCACCTTTCCTTTTCACCCTTTATGTTTCTGACTTTCCAAAAACATCTTCAAGGAATTCTGCTATGCAGACGATATCGCTCTGGCTTGTCAATCAAAAGAGCTTGATCAGTCAGGGGGAACACTATCAGACGACTTAATGGCCCATAATTCATATTCCAAAAAATGGAGACTGAAGCTCGGTACCAGCAAGAGTGTTGTAGCTGCATTAAACCTTCACAGCAAACAAGCTAACACTGAGCTCAGGGTGCAATTTGATAGCAATATTCTCCATTGCAACAAGTACTCCAAGTATCACGACAACACACTCGACCGCATTCTATCTTATAAAAACATCTGGAAAAAACGCCAACTAAGATAAAAACTCCGGCGGGGGGGGGGGGGGGGGCTTCAATGGAGACATTATGTACATCGGCTCTTGCACTAGTTTTTTCGGCCGCACAGTATTGTGCTCCAGTGTAGTGTAATAAGTGTCTGGCCAGCCTCATCGATGCGCATGATTACTGGTACAATCAGGCCAACTCCTGTCTGCTGGCTTCCAATGCTAAGCAATATCTACCGACCACAGATTCGCAGAACTGAGATCCTGCTTAGAGATTGTCACAATATACAAGAGAATAAGGAACTACTCATTCATCACGACATACGTGTCTTACGAAGAAATAGGCTTCGTTCGAGACACCCATCGCTACTGTACGCTGAACAGCTAGCTACAAGTACGACCAAAGTAAGAGATCTCTGGAACAAGAACTGCCAACATATCGGAAATTACCAAGAATGGGAATGGTTCGAGAAATGTTAACTGTGACACTGTGGGTGTCAAACTTTACAGGAAACTATGCGTCAAATTAATTAGAATCCGCACTGGATGTGGATGGTGCTCTGACTCACTCTGTAAATGGGGCATTGTGGAAGTGACTGTGCTGCATTGAAACAATCTATCAGACTTGTAAGAGATGAGTAAGTTGTACGATTATGTAGTGGTACGTGGAATGATTTTATGAATGTCAGTGCCACAGAGTTGGAATGGAGTAGAACCCTAGATATTAATATTTAGTCGATTTATGTTTGTTTTAAGCAATGACATTCAATACATACTATAAATGTACTACATGGTGTACCATACGAATGACGATGTGTGTCTCGTTCCCACAGCATCACCTGATTTAGTTCGACCGCATTCTATTTTCCTAGTTTTGCTTTTGTTGGTGTTCATCCTATAACATCCTTTCAACACAACGTCCATCCCGTTCAGTTGCTCTCCAAAGTCCTTTGTTGTCTCTGACAGAATTAGAGTGTCATCGGCAAACATCAAAGATTTCATTTCTTCTCTCTGAACTTTAATTCCTACTCAATATTTTTCTTTGGTCTCCTTTACAGCCTGGGGATATGCTACAACCCTGTCTTACTCCCTTCTCAACCATTACTTCCCTTTCATGCCCCTCGACTCTAAAAACCGCCGTCTGGTTTCTGCACAAGTTATAAATAGCCTTTTGCTCGCAGTATTTTACCCCTGATACCTACATAACTTCAGAGAGAGTATTCCAGTCAGTATTGTGAAAAGCTTTCTCTAAGTCTACAAATGCTATAAACGTAGGTTTGCATTTCCTTAGCCTGCATGCCTGAAAATATAGATGCTAGGCAAGCCTGCAGGATGTGCTCTTGTATTTGAACCCGTACGGAACCTGTGCATTGACCTCAATACATCGCAAGTGTTAGTCATTGTCAGAATAGTGCTCTGTTTAAGTGTGAGCGCATTAAGTCGGAGCTAAGTGAATTCGAACATGGGCGGCTTGTTGATGCTCGTATTCTGGGTTCTTCCATAACCAAGAATGGCGAAGTGTTTAATGTTTCAAGAATCACCGTATCGAATTTATACCGCACACAAGAAATGTGGGAAAACGTCATCCTGTACGTCACACTTCGGCTAAAAATGTGTATTGAGTGGTTGTGACGGAAGGCCATTGAAGAAAAAAATGGCTCCAAGCACTATGGGACTTAACATCTGAGGTCATCAGTCCCCTAGACTTAGAACTACTTAAAACTAACTAACCTAAGGACATGACACACATCCATGCCCGAGGCAGGATTCGAACCTGCGACCGTAGCAGCACCGCGGTTCCGGACTGAAGCGCCCAGAACCGCTCGGCCACAGCGGCCGGCGATCATTGAAGACGATTTTGACGAAAAAGAAGAGGACGAGCACTGTAAAAGTGATTGCAGAGCTGAATGTCGCACGAACGGAAGCTGCCAGCACCAAAACAACACGAAGGAAGGTCCATAAGCAGGGAATTGCAGAGCAAGATGGATTTCCAAAATCACTCATTAGTGATTCAAATGCCCGTAACAGGAAAACCTTGTGCCAAGGACGTTAAACCTTGACTCTGGAGTAATGGAAGAATGTATTGTGGTCGGAAGAGTCCTGTTACACACTGTTTCCAACTTCTGGCCGAGTTAACGTCCCAATAATGAAACATGGTGGATGTTCGGTGGTGATTTGGGCAGCCAAATAGTGGTACTCCTGAGCCGCATGTCAATCTGCAAAGTCGCATTATTGTTAGTGATTATGCGAATATTTTAGCTCTCCGAGTCCATCCTATGGTACAATGTTTGTTCCCCAGTGGCGATGGTGCATTCCATGACGGCAGGGATCCTGTTCACTCAGCTTGCACCGTCTAGGACTGGTTTTGTCAGCACGAGGATGAACTGTCGCGCCCCCCTTGGCCACCAGTCACCAGATCTCAATATTACTGAGAATTTGTAGTCAACTTTGATGAGAAGGGTAAGTGTTCGTTATCCACCTCCATCACAATTAGCTGTTTTTCAGGTAGAATAAGATTACCTTGAAAACCAAATAGCACCTGTATTTATCTGTTAATTGTATTACACACAGGAGTCGGCTACAAGGCGAGCGGGCGCTGTGCAGCTTGGATTGGCGGTTTTTAGGTTAGAGTGTTTCGGAAAGTACAGAAACTGTTTCAGCCTCAAATGGTGGAGGGCAAACACAGGATGAGGGAAGACCCAGCATCAGTCAGTATTGTAGTTATAAATTGTCGTAGCTGTGTTAGTAAAGAACCACCATTCAAGGCGCCAATGGAAATCACTGAAGATGAAATCGTTATAGCTACAGATAGCTGGCTAAAGCCACAGATAAGTTCAGCCGAAATCTTTAAAATACACTTAACGACGAACAGTTTTCAGTACCAGTTTCAGGCTAAGTAACGATTTTACCTCGAGATCATTGATAAGGTAAGGGGGTATCAGGTTACACATCGAGTGTCAGGTTACCCACTAGGACTAGAACGATTTATGTTCAAGATCACCACCATTCCCGTCCCCCTGCGGAACAATTGGCCACTGATGAAAGTCGAGAGGCAAACCTCAACTCCCACCCTTGCTCCGCCTCTCCCCCTTCCCTCCCCCTTGGACCACTGATCAATCACCCCTCCCCATCTTCATATTTTTAATTGGGACACTTGAGAGGTAGGGATCCACTCTGGAGCTGGGCAGCATAGAGAGAGATCGCAGGCTGCGGCTATTTGTTAATAACAAATTATGTTATATTGTGCCATTTGAGGTCTATTTGTTAGGTACAGTTTTATATTATGCCATTCGAAGTACCAGCAAAGACTGTACCGCGGCAGATTGGTTCAAATGGCTCTGAGCACTATGGGAGGTCATCAGTCCCCTAGAACTTAGAACTACTTAAATCTAACTCACTCATCCATGCCCGAGGCAGGATTCGAACCTGCAACCGTACCCGTCGCGCGGTTCCAGACTGTAGCGCCTAGAACCGCTCGGCCACTCCGGCCGGCAGCGGTAGATTGTTCCACAATTTTACGTATTTATCCATGTTTTCTACATTTTTAGTGTCTTCGCTAATTTTACGTATTTTTTACCCATTTTTGTATTTTTCCATATTTTCCACAATTTTCCTGTTTTATGACTGTGACAGTTGAGTGGGTGGGGTTCATTCTGGAGCCGGGAAGCACAGGGAGATGATAAGGTTATGTCTATTTGTTAGTAACAAATTACATTAAGCCATCACACTTGAGTTCTGTTTGTTGATAATAATTAAATATGTGGTTATTCGAGGCAACTACAGACACCACACCAAGGCAGATATGTAATTATTCTCATTCCTTCACAGTTTTACGAATTTTCACCCATTTTCGTGGTTTTACTGTGTGTATGGCTCAGCACTACAAAATATGCACCTGGGGATAGAGCTGACAGGTATCTGCAACACCACTGGCGCAAAGTATGTCGCCTGGGCGTAGATGCATCCTGTAATGCTAACGTGTGACGTATGACTCTGAACATAGCTCCAACCCAACAATGGGCGAGAAAGTTGCATTATTCTAGACGTAATCCTCCCCAGCATGGCTGCTGGCGCAAATAGCACTGCTGCTATATCAGTCCTGGGCGACGGGTTTCTCATCCACAGTAATAATGGCAGACAGGTCTCAACATGTCGGTGAAAATATCAAAGACAGCTACAAATACACGCCTAGATTGCGAGGAACCCCCCACCCCCTTGCTATAACCAGATAATGAAGGTCGAATGAGTCAAGTGAGATGCCGGAAGGGTATGAAACTCCCCGAGCGGCCGCAGCCGCCCTCGAATCCCTGCCCGTGAACGAGAGAGCGCCACATGACTGCCCAACACTATGCCAGACCATCCCTACAGAAAATTGCATTATTTCAACAATATGTATGTGTAATCTTCTCTGACGGGACCGACCTGGCGGGTAGCGCAAAAGGCAGAGCTACGAAGTGTGGCATCCAGTCACAGTGAACCAGTCGTAACTCGCTGACGCCTATGTGTTCACCTTTGGAAAAGTGTGGACGCCTTTGCAAATAAATGTTGCGAACACTTTAAGCTCTAAGCCACACTTCTATGCCGAACTTTAGGTCCTCCGAATCACTGAACACGTCAGCAAAGGCTTCAACGCTGCCAAGTCGACAGCTACCGTTTTTATGGACTTGCAGAACGCCTACGATAAGATCTGGACCGAC
The DNA here is from genome assembly GCF_023864275.1 of Schistocerca cancellata. NCBI lineage: Eukaryota > Metazoa > Arthropoda > Insecta > Orthoptera > Acrididae > Schistocerca > Schistocerca cancellata. The sequence goes on from NC_064629.1 coordinate 774,282,440, forward strand.
AACCTCGTGCACAAGATGCTGACGCAGACCCCAATACTAGATATCTATGTGAAGACTGCGGATGACTTCCTCCGCGGTAGGACTTTCCTCGTGGCTCAATGGGGAATGCGTTCTGGCATTCGCCCATTGGCAGCAGGCACTCCACAGGGATCCGTGCTATCTCCCATTCTTTTTAACATCTACGTGAATGATATGCCGGTCATCCCCGAGTGTCACCTGGCACAATATGCTGATGACACAGCACTCTATACCACTGGACGTATCACTGACGCCGTCATCGCCCGCCTCCAACGACAGGTGGACGCCACCATCACCTGGTGCCGGACAAACAAAATCAGTCTTAATGCCGCCAAAACTACGGCGATCTAATTCACGAAACGGCGCCCAGTCCTCCGCTGCAATATTTCGAATGCAGGCGTGCAGGTGCCCTGGTCTCCGACAACCACCTATCTCGGGATTCGGATGGACCACAAGCTGCTGTTCCACTATCATGCAGAGTATGTCGCCAGCAAGAGGCAAAAGCTGACCAGGGCCTTGCGCCCCCTCTTCCTCAGTAGGGAACTTAACCTGCCTACCAAGCTCCGTAACTATCGGGCCGTTATCCTGCCTGCCCTCACGCATGGCTCCACCGCATGGGCCACGATGAGTGTCACCAGGATGCAGACGTTGCAGCGCCTGCAGAACAAGGTTCTCAGGTGGAGCCTGCACGCCCCGCCACTCACGTGGATTGTGACTCTCTCTTGAGGAAGCAGATATCGTCACCCCCAAGGAGACCATACGCAACAACGCACGGCAGCTCTATGAGAAATTGGCTGCCCTACGGGACACTGTCCATGGGTTACGCCACGTTGTGACTACACATCCACGTCGCTGGCATCGCCATCCGGTTTCCGCTGACCATCCTCGAGGAATCGGCTTCCGAACAGGACTTGCGCTGGGACTGGCACGCCCACCACGGCTGCCTCCTTTGCCAGGACCAGCCCTCCATTCCACGTCCACGACTTTCCAATCTTACCTTCCCATGTCGGACTACGTTTTTATGCCGGACAGAAGAGTACTGTCACCGAAGCAGGGTGGTATGGGACTTTAAGTCTCACCGCCACACCTCCAAAGTGTATTGCAGTGACACAATGTCACTGCCATATGGTTTATACTTACTGGCTCACCAACACAGACTGCGGAAGGCTGGTGATGCTGTAGTGTACCGTATCACAAAAAATTCTTTAAGCACTCCCATACACTTCCCCCTTTTTCACTGGACCTATCAGAATGAAGCTTTCAAAACCAGGGACTGTTTTGTCGGTGTCAAATGGTTCAAATGACTCTGAGCACTATGCGACTTAACTTCTGAGGTCATCAGTCGCCTAGAACCTAGAACTAATTAAACCGAACTAACCTAAGGACATCACACACATCCATGCCCGAGGCAGGATTCGAACCTGCAACCGTAGCGGTCGCTCGGTTCCAGACTGTAGCGCCTAGAACCGCACGCCACTCCGGCCAGGTCTTGGTAAACCACAGCTCCTGAGAGGAATGAAGATACCTAACACGATGTATATTGTTGCATAATTATTAGAGATGGTGTCACAGTACTAGGAGACACGAAATAATATTCGAGTAAGACAGCCACCAATCCTTCCGTGATCATCCCACTGGCACGGTGAGTTTGGAGTTCCGTTCAAACGTTGGCAGGACTGGTGCAACTTCTATGTTCACCTCCCCTAAACGTGAACGATAAGGGTCATATCAGGAAAAATTTAGCGACAAATACACTCCTACAAGAACACTGACTGTGGACGAGATCCATCAGAGCTTTCTGTCAGCATAGAAAGACATGTAACTTTCGCAATATTAGTGTGTGACGTTACTGTAAGATTCGTAAATACACTACTGGCCATTAAAATTGCTACACCAAGAAAAAATGCAGATGATAAATGGGTATTCATTGGACAAATATATTATATTAGAACTGACATGTGATCACATTTTCACGCAATTTGGGTGCATAGATCCTGAGAAATCAGTACCCAGAACAACCGCCTCTGGCCGTAATAACGGCCTTGATATGCCTGAGCATTGAGTCAAACAGAGCTCGAATGGCGTGTAAGGTACAGCTACCCATGCAGCTTCAACACGATACCACAGTTCATCAAGAGTTGTGACTGGCGTATTGTGACGAGCCAGTTGCTCGACCACCATTGACCAGACGTTTCCTATTCGTGAGAGATCTGAAGAATGTGCTGGCCAGGGCAGCAGTCTAACGTTGTCTGTATCCAGAAAGGTCCGTGCAGGACCTGCAACATGCGGTCGTGCATTATCCTGATGAAATGTAGGGTTTCGCAGGGATCAAATGAAGGGTAGAGCCACGGGTCATAACACATCTGAAATGTAACGTCCACTGTTCAACGTGCCGTCCATGCGAACAAGAGGTGACTGAGACGTGTAACCAATGGCACCCCATACCATCACGCCGGGTGATACGCCACAATGGCGATGACGAACACGCTTCCAATGTGCGTTCACAGCGATGTCGCCAAACACGGATGCGACCATCATCATGCTGTAAACAGAACCTGGATTCATCCGAGAAAATGACGTTTTGCCATTCGTGCACTCAGGTTCGTCGTTGAGTACACCATCACAGGCTCTCCTGTCTGTGATGCAGCGTCAAGGGTAACCGCAGCCATGGTCTCCGAGCTGATCGTCCATGCTGCTGCAAACGTCGTCGAACTGTTCGTGCAGATGGTTGTTGTCTTGCAACTGTCCCCATCTGTTGACTCAGGGATCGAGACGTGGCTGCACGATCCGTTACAGCCATGCTAAGATATAAGATGCCTGTCATCTCGACTTCTAGTGTTACGAGACCGTTGGGATCCAGCACTTCGTTCCGTATTACCCTCCTGAACCCAACGATTCCATATTCTGCTAACAGTCATTGGATCTCGACCTACGCGACGAGCAATGTCGCGATACGATAAACCGCAATCACGATAGGCTCCATCCGGCCTTTATCAAAGTCGGAAACGTGATGGTACGCATTTCTCCTCCTTACACGAAGAATCACGACAACGTTTCACCAGGCAACGCCGGTCAGCTGCTGTTTGTGTATGAGAAATCGGTTGGAAACTTTCCTCATGTCAGCGCGTTGTCGGTGTCGCCACCGGTGCCAACCTTGCGTGAATGCTCTGAAAAACTAATCATTTGCATATCACAGCATCTTCTTCCTGTCGGTTAAATTTCGCGTCTGTAGCACGTCATCTTCGTGGTGTAGAAATTTTAATGGCCAGTAGTGTAGATACGAGGTATATATACACATTTCCACCAACCAAATGAGACTGACCAATGGTCACAGTGCAGCAAAAAATAAACTATTTCTACTTCCCAAGTCGTCAACTCAGAGAGGTCACGACACCTCCTTCGCTATATAGCAAAATGCAGCCATAGAGAGCTGCAGCATTCACATGTTGTCTGTCGATAAGCCACCGAACAAGTTCCGGATGAGGTGTTGAGCATCTCTGTGCATGAGCCACCGACACCACTGTCGCAGTAGCGGACCACAGGTGCCGCAGGCGTTGACTCCAGTGGGTCCAGATTTGGGAGTACTGGCTGACTGTGGCTGTCCAACGCCTCTCCGTGTATGTGACCGCTAGCCAAGAGGAGTACCACCTTCTCTTTGGCTCCAAGTAACTGCTGGAAATCATCCTATATGTCTGAGAATCTGTGACATGTGTGACTCTCTAGGTAACGGTCCAGAATTCAACAACAAGCAACGCGTACAACTGCTTTCGCCAGATAACACACACCGCCTCTTAAGCTGGCCAATAGATAACAAGCCCACGCACTTATATAGAGACGTTTGCAGGTGCTCTGAATGCAGTCTGAAGATGACCTTAAGAAACGTTCTCAAATTATTTTTACTACGCACCTCGTGTATTTTGTTGAATATTTCTGTGCGCTACTGAATTTGCCCATACAGTCATACTAACAAATATACATTATTTAGTAGCAAAAACATCACTACATGTAGTCGATACAAGAGTCTCATCAGGTGTAGAGTGTTGAAAGTTATAATTTTACCACGAATTCACCTCCCTTCTGGTTCTCACACATCCTTAGAGCTCCGACAATACCCCTTCTACGACATTGTCATTGACGAATCACAAATCCCCTAATATTGGAATCCAGTTCATAGCCTGGTGCTGTTGAGAGGAGAAGTTTGTTGGTAGGATATTACACTCCTGGAAACTGAAATAAGAACACCGTGAATTCATTGTCCCAGGAAGGGGAAACTTTATTGACACATTCCTGGGGTCAGATACATCACATGATCACACTAACAGAACCACAGGCACATAGACACAGGCAACAGAGCATGCACAATGTCGGCACTAGTACAGTGTATATCCACCTTTCGCAGCAATGCAGGCTGCTATTCTCCCATGGAGACGATCGTAGAGATGCTGGATGTTGTCCTGTGGAACGGCTTGCCATGCCATTTCCACCTGGCGCCTCAGTTGGACCAGCGTTCGTGCTGGACGTGCAGACCGCGTGAGACGACGCTTCATCCAGTCCCAAACATGCTCAATGGGGGACAGATCCGGAGATCTTGCTGGCCAGGGTAGTTGACTTACACCTTCTAGAGCACGTTGGGTGGCACCGGATACATGCGGACGTGCATTGTCCTGTTGGAACAGCAAGTTCCCTTGCCGGTCTAGGAATGGTAGAACGATGGGTTCGATGACGGTTTGGATGTACCGTGCACTATTCAGTGTCCCCTCGACGATCACCAGCGGTGTACGGCCAGTGTAGGAGATCGCTCCCCACACCATGATGCCGGGTGTTGGCCCTGTGTGCCTCGGTCGTATGCAGTCCTGATTGTGGCGCTCACCTGCACGGCGCCAAACACGCATACGACCATCATTGGCACCAAGGCAGAAGCGACTCTCATCGCCGAAGACGACACGTCTCCATTCGTCCCTCCATTCACGCCTGTCGCGACACCACTGGTGCGGGCTGCACGATGTTGGGGCGTGAGCGGAAGACGGCCTAACAGTGTGCGGGACCGTAGTCCAGCTTCATGGAGACCGTTGCGAATGGTCCTCGCCGATACCCCAGCAGCAACAGTGTCCCTAATTTGCTGGGAAGTGGCGGTGCGGTCCCCTACGGCACTGCGTAGGATCCTACGGTCTTGGCGTGCATCCGTGCGTCGCTGCGGTCCGGTCCCAGGTCGACGGGCACGTGCACCTTCCGCCGACCACTGGCGACAACATCGATGTACTGTGGAGACCTCACGCCCCACGTGTTGAGCAATTCGACGGTACGACCACCCGGCTCCCGCATGCCCACTATACGCCCTCGCTCAAAGTCCGTCAACTGCACATACGGTTCACGTCCACGCTGTCGCGGCATGCTACCAGTGTTAAAGACTGCGATGGAGCTCCGTATGCCACGGCAAACTGGCTGACACTGACGGCGGCGGTGCACAAATGCTGCGCAGCTAGCGCCATTCGACGGCCAACACCGCAGTTCCTGGTGTGTCCGCTGTGCCGTGCGTGTGATCATTGCTTGTACAGCCCTCTCGCAGTGTCCGGAGCAAGTATGGTGGGTCTGACACACCGGTGTCAATGTGTTCTTTTTTCCATTTCCAGGAGTGTATTAAATCTCTTGCAAGATGGTAAATCCGACAAACTTATTTGGCAAATGCCTGTAAAGCTTTTATGTGTACTCTGCTCGGTAATTTGTGTAGAGGCCATATGTTTAAAGTTAGGCGCATGTATATTATACTCCACACCTATTAGCCCAACCTGATATGAGACTCAGACTGACGAGCAAATCATGTAACACAGTTTTTATAAGTTTTCTGTTTTGGGTTGGGTAGTTTGGGGAAGGAGACCAGACAGCGAGGTCATCGGTCTCATCGGATTAGGGAAGGACGTGGAAGGAAGTCGGCTGTGCCCTTTTCCAAGGAACCATCCCGGCATTTGCCTGGAGCGATTGAGGAAAATCACGGAAAACCTAAATCAGGATGGCCGGACGCGGAATTGAACCGTCGTCCTCCCGAATGCAAGTCCAGTGTCTAACCACTGCACCACCTCGCTCGGTATAAGTTTTCTGGCCAAACTTCAAAGCAGTGAATCTTTCGCTGCTTACAGAAATATTGTAACACGTCCTTGCGAAGTAAAAGACTTCTCCCAGAACTAGTAATATAATGCTGGACTTTTTACCAGTAGGTTCAAACAACATGCTCGAAAACACTACTGTGAACTGACATTCGGAGCGTATGCAATATGAGAGAAAAGATGATTCGTACAGATTGACGCTTTCCTCTTTCTCTCTAGATCCTTTTTTTTCGGAGTGCCACATGGTTTCATACGGAATATGTATGTGTGTGTGTGCGTGCGTTTATGTCTTCTAAAAATTTTTAGGAAGAGACGTCATGATCGTGTGATTCACTTATAAGCAACATAGAGTTCTGAAAAACATTAAATAAAACAAGAACACAACACATCTGGGAAGGCTATGTTTCCGCTAGCCATAGCTCTCAGTGTGCAAGAAAGCATGTTTGCCAGTCTTGCTTCTATAGGAAGTAATGGGGCGTATGAACTCGTTTCAGTCACCCGGCAGAGTAACCAACCATTGTATCAACTACAAAACAGCTGTCAGTATCATTGTTTTGTGTAATTGATTTAAATATTAAAGCTATAGGCCTACAAAGCATAGTATTATAAACTATTGCAGGTCCTGGTTGTCTTTTTTCAAGTAGAGTACTGAGGTATGGTATTGCATCTTGCCATTACCGATAATCCATTAAATTCACTGTCTTCCACAAAATGTACGCATCAGTAGTACGACACTGCCATTTCTCGCAATAAACCCTTACTCAGCAGCTGTCAAAACATTGTACTTGCAACGTCATATTACAGCTGAAACAGTTCTACGTGCCATATCTTACTGACATCAGAATGAACACTATCTTATCACCAGAGTCATACTGGGAACCAAATGCCAAGGCCAAGTATGGGAGGTGAGGGGATGGTTCAAAATGGCTCTGAGCACTATGGGACTTAACTTATGAGGTCATCAGTCCCCTAGAACTTAGAACTACTTAAACCTAACTAACCTAAGGACATCACACACATCCATGCCCGAAGCATGATTCGAACCTGCGACCATAGCGGTCGTGAAGTTCTAAGTGCCTAGAACAGCTCGGCCACATCGGCCGGTGAGGTGAGGTGAGGGGAGAGGTGGGTAGAGGAAGGGAGGGGAGGGGAAGGGGGGAGGAAGACTGCGTATCATGTCACACCAGCACCAGCGCTTTCTTATGTCTACAGCCATTCTGGGAATCATTACATCAGCATCATCAGATCCAGACACATGCCAAGGGCATCGACCCATGCACCTACACACCATGCTTGGTGGCCAAATCGGACGAAGTACCCCAACTGCCGTGAAGTTTGTCAACTATGGTTTCGTTACTGACTTCCAAATATTCATTTAAGGATTTCCTCACCAGTCAAATTGGTATTTTTTAAAATTCTGTTTTCATTCCCCTGCCCCATATGGTCAAGGGAGGGCTGGCAGCAGCACAATCCACCACTCTTCACATTTAATAAAAGGGGACATAAGAACATGGTAAGGGGTTAAAACATACACTTACACGGAGACGTTCATGTGAGACAGTTAAAAAAAAGTTCAGGTTGAGGTTAAAATATATACTTACACGGAGACGTTTATGTGGGACAGTTAAGGGTATACGAAATAAGTTTTTCGATGAAAAAATCGATTTTTGGGTAAATGCATTTTCTAAAATTTTAGACTCTCCTGTTTAATACCATGTATAAAATATTTGGATGACGTGAATAGGACTATTTTAAATAATTTTTTAAAATAATTTCGACACACGATGTTCTGCACCTTGTATATGAGACGCGAAATATACCTGATATAGACAGCCTTTCCAGAGATATAATTGAGCACAAGAGAGTTAGCTTTTCTGTTGGCTACACTGCTAGACAGTTGACAATAGATTCTGCACCATTTGTATTGTTTCCTTTGTGAGTACATCCATATCATTGTTGTGAAAGACGTATGTGGAGAAGTCATTGAGTTTTCTTTCCTTCAACATGCCAAGACCTAGTCTGAAGGTATTTAGAAAGCGTGTACATTGGCGCAAGAAAGTAAAGTGTACTAAAAATTCGTCTGATTCATCTTCATCAGTATCTGATGTCCCAGTAGCGACTAACCTCAACACTGGTAGTGATACATTGAGTGATGCTGCTGCCACTACACCGGAAAGTGCTTCAAGAAGAAAACTAGCTGAAATTGAAGAAGAATACAAGAAACTAAATGCTGGGACTACAAAATATGAGGTAATTAACGTCTCTTTATTATCAGACGTTTTGGAGAACAATGTGTGCTTCAAACAATGTGGAAAATGTGGTGTTTCATTGAAAACAAACTTACATGTAGGACTTGCTTGTGAATTAGAGTTGATGTGCAGTTATTGCAAACACAGTGTTACTTTCTTCAATTCCTCACATGTTACTGCAGATACAGGTAAACTATACGATATAGCCGGCCGCGGTGGCCGTGCGGTTCTAGGCGCTTCAGTCCACAACAGCGAGACTGCTACGGTCGCAGGTTCGAATCCTGCCTCGGGCATGGATGTGTGTGATGTCCTTAGCTTAGTTAGGTTTAAGTAGTTCTAAGTTCTAGGGGACTGATGACCTCAGAAGTTAAGTCCCATAGTGCTCAGAGCCATTTTATACGATATAAACATTAGACTGGTTTATGGATTACGGTGTATAGGAAAGGGCATGGCTGCAGGTGCCATGTTGTGTGCCGGCCGCGGTGGTCTAGCGGTTCTGGCGCTGCAGTCCGGAACCGCGGGACTGCTACGGTCGCAGGTTCGAATCGTGCCTCGGGCATGGGTGTGTGTGATGTCCTTAGGTTAGTTAGGTTTAAGTAGTTCTAAGTTCTAGGGGACTTATGACCTAAGATGTTGAGTCCCATAGTGCTCAGAGCCATTTGAACCATTTGAACCATGTTGTGTGGTGTGATGAACCTCCCTCCACCACCTTCAACAAACACATAATTGCAATAGGCTCTGCTGTAGAAGATGTGGCACAGGAAAACATGAAAGATGCTGTTGAGGAAGCAGTTGTTGAAAATAATAATAGCAGAGACTTGTCCATAGCTTTTGATGGAAGCTGGCAGGAAAGAGGCCACACATCTCTGAATGGTGTAGTAACAGCTACAAGTGTGGACACTGGTAAGGTAGTTGATGTGGCAATACTTTGCAAGCATTGCAGATGCAAGGAGAAAATGAAAACTAAACATGAAGAGGAGTGCATGGCAAATTACTATGGGTCAAGTGGTGGTATGGAAGTTGCTGGTGTAAGAAGTATTTATCAACGCTCAGTAAAATGGTATAACGTTAGATACATAAATTATCTTGGAGATGGTGACTCAAAGGCTGTCAATGAAATTGGGGAACTGAGACCCTATGGTAACGATGTTAAAATTTCCAAACTGGTGTGTGTTGGCCATGTTCAGAAAAGGATGGGATCAAGACTTCGACGGCCCAAGGCTAGCATGAAAGGCAAGAAATTGAGCGCTGGAAAAACTTTAGATGGGAAAAATAGACTGACAGATGGTACAATAGATGATATTCAGAAGTGCTATGGTCTAGCAATAAGACAGAATACAGCAGATGCAGAATTAATGAGAAGAGCATTCTGCGCTTTTTTTTCATACAGCTTCAAACAATGAGAATCCCCAACATGGGCTATGTGCAAAAGGAGACGATAGTTGGTGCAAGTACAACAGAGGCAAGGTAACTAAGAAACAATACAATCACCCTCATCACCTGCCCCCTGCCATAATGGATGAAATAAAACCAATATTCCGAGACCTCGCAGATATTAGTCTACTAAAGAAATGTCTTCATGGCCGGACTCAAAATCCAAATGAGTGTATGAACCATGTGATATGGAATACACTACCTAAAACTGTGTTTGCGGGTATAAACACACTTCACTTTGACGTTTATGATGCTGTTTCATCATTTAGTCAGGGCAATATAACAAAGTGCAAAGTTCTGCAGAAGTTGGGGCTCTGTGTAGGACTACGAACTGCCGCAGCTATGCTTTGTTTGGACAAGGAACGGCTCAGGTCTTCAGATAATGCCATAAAAGTATATTCAAAGATGGCTAGACAGCATAGCATAGCCATCAAGAGGAAGCTGTTGGACGATTCTGATGATACAAGCTATGGAGCAGGCTTGTACTGAAGTAAAAACTTTGAAGCTAATCTCCCGTAACTTTAGTTTTTTTGTGTATAAGGTACATTTTCTCAGGGCCTATTTATAGTAGAAAGATGAAATTTTCTGTAGTTGTTCCTTAAGACCTTCTAATATATCTGAATTAAAAGATATGTGGAATTATTTTGTATTAATGAATGTAAATTTTAAAATACTTGTTAAAATATATAACTTTTTTAACATTTACAAAAAATAAAATATCTGAAAAACTATACATTATTTTTTCAAAATTAATAATTCAGCATAAAAGCAGAACATATCTCTGCGTTCTGTGAAAAAATCATGAGTATCGCCCAAATAACAAATGAGAAAATGTTCCTAAGTTTTAGCTCAATTTAACGTTATAAGAACAGGGCGTTCCGTATACCCTTAAAAGAAGTTCACATAAAGATTAAAGAAAACACAGTTGGAGATTTGGAGAGTACGTAAAATACACTGAAGCCACAATACACTGAAGTCACATGCACAAGTTAAAAAGTTGAACGCACTATGAAAATACGCCTGAAAGTCGATACTGTAGAACCACTGTACGAGACAGAGCACACATGACAAAGAGTAGAAACTGTGGGATGGCGCGTTGATAAATTCCATTTTAAGCTATAAATCATTCATCATGGACTATTGGAAATAGTAGACCATAAAAATGAAGTCATGGCCGTATGCACCCTTAAAACACGCACATGGGGAAGTAGCACATAGTCACAATACCGATGATCGGTCAGTGTATTGTGTTCAAAGTTTTGGAGATCAATACGGTAGTGCATCATTACGCCTTTCCACAGCATAATACCTGGACCACCAAAACTATCATGTTCGACAATATTCCTGGGTGCATTAGGTGTTCTCACCTCTCGTCATACGAGGGTACGTCCAGTATCACTACTCAGACTGAATATGCTGTCATCGGTGAAGTGTACGCTACCCCACTCCTTGGTGGTCCAGTCCCTACGCCCTCGACACCATCACATATGATGGCGCCGATGTGCAGTTGTCAACGGAACACAACTTACTAGTCGTCTGGCGAAATGACCACAGCATGCAGTATTGCACAATACAACGATCATTGCTGCTGTAGTTGACCATGGTTGACCACATTCTGGCTTCGTCCGCAGCTTGTGGTCTCATGATTAGCGTTGCTGCCTCTGGATCACAGGGTCCTGGGTTCGATTCCCGGCCGGGTTGGCGATTTTCTCTGCTCGGGGACTGGGTGTTTGTGTTGTCCTCATCATTTCATCATCATATGTGACAGTGACTAGATTGGGCTGTGTAAACAAAAAAAAAAAAAATTGGACTGTGTACGGGTGCCGATGACCGCGCAGTTGAGCGCCCCACAAACCATACATCATCATCACCTTCTGTTTTTTGGGCAGCAGTACCTCCCTCATGCACGTGAAACGATGCAGTGAGAACTAACAAACTCCTGGGCAACGCTCATCACTCTCCGTCCTTCTTCCAGTTTCCTCTTGCATTGATGCATGCCTGTATTCGTCGTGGCATAGTATTCACAAGTTCATCAAGGCACTGTTGGTCCAGACTGTCTCACTCCTCAACGGCGATTCGGCGTAGATCCCTCAGAGTTGTTGGTGGGTCACATGTTGTACCATGGTCCCATAAAGCAAAGCAGCAGACTCCTGTGATCATCTCAACAAAAGACGTCATAGAAAGGGTGACGCAAGAAACATCAACAGTTAAGTTTCCTTGTACAAGAGGATGTATTCGGTATAACGACACTGCAGAAGTTGTCACCTGGGGTTCTGAAAAGGGCCGGGTTCCACAACACTATATCTTATGCACGAATGAAGACAGAAATTTTCATTAATTTTAACTTATAGGACTACAAAGTTTTTATTTTTAAAAGAAAAAACCGATTTTAATAGGATATATCATTAACATGCATGTTGATGGAACCTTGGGATGCATTTTTTCGTTACTTTTATGATCAAACGTTTTATAAATGTTCAATGTGCCCTCTACCGGACGTACTGTAAATATCCACACGATAAGCAAACTCGTCGCATAGTTTTCTCAGCATGTCTGCAATTATCACATTCATTGCTGTCGCTATGCAACATCACAGTTCACCTAAAGCTGTTGGAAGAGAAGGCTACCAGACTGAGTCCTTCACAAAATCCCACAAAAAAGACATACCTACAGATCAGGCGTCCTTGGAGCCGATGGTTCAACACGAGGTTGCAGTGAGATATAAATGATACGGAAAAAAATCTATTCGATGCGCCGTTTCCAAGTTACTTAGCATTGAAGTTAGCCAATCAGGCATGTGCGCGACCAACTTCAATCGGTTCGCCATGTACAGTTAGTGACACTTGTTGTCATAGCGCAGATAGCATAGATTCAAGAAAGCTGCTAAAAGTTCACTTGACGCCTTCCTGAGTGACGATCTCGAGTCCTTCCAAATTAACTGTGTAAATGTAGACCAGATGTGGCTTAAATTCGAAGAAATAAATATCGCAGCAACTGTGTAGCCCGCCGTGTGGCCAAACGATTCTAGTCGCTTCAGTCTGGAACCGCGCGACTGCTACGGTCGCAGGTTCGAATCCTGCCTCGGGCATTGATGTGTGTGATGTCCTTAGGTTAGTTAGGTTTAAGTAGTGCTGAGTTCTAGGGGACTGATGACCTCAGATGTTAAGTCCCATAGTGCTCAGAGCCAAGGCAGCAACTGTGTGATTTATACCAACTAAATCAACAAACAAATGAGATGATCCTCCTTTGTACACAAAACGGGTCAGAACACTGATGCAAAACCAACGAAAACAACGTGCTGAATTTAAACAGGCGCAAAATTTCCAAGATTGTCGATCTTTTACGGAAGCTTGAAATTTAGCGCGCACTTCATTGTGAGATGCTTATAATAGTTTCACAACGAAACTTTGTCTCGAAACCTGGCAGAAAATCCAAGGAGATTCTGGTCGTCTGTGAAGTATGCTAGCGGCAAGACACAATTAACGCCTTCTCTACGCGATAGCAATACCCAAAGCAGAGTTACCAAACACAACCTTCCGAAATTCCACCAAAGAAGTCGAAGTAAATATTCCAGAATTAGAAACAAGAACAGCTGTCAACATGAGTAACGTAGAAGTGGATATCCTCGACGTAGTGAAGCAACTTAAACCTCTTAACAAAAGAAAGTCTTCCGGTCCAGACCGTACACTAGTTAGGTTCCTTTCAGAGTATGCTGATACAATAGCTCCATACTTAACAATCACATACAACCGCTCGTTCGACGAAAGAACCGTACCCAAAGCCTGGATAGTTGCACAGGTCACACCAATAATCAAGAAAGACAGTAGGAGTAATCGACTAAATTACAGGCCCATATCAATCACGTCGATATGCAGCAGGATTTTGGAACATATATTGTGTTCGAACATTATAAAATACTTCAAAGAAAACGGTCTGTTGATACACAGTCAACACGGATATAGAAAACATCGTTCTTGTGTAATGCAACTAACTCTTTACTCACATAAAGTGTTGAGTGCTATTGACAAGGGATTTAAAATTGATTCCGTATTTATAGGTTTCCATAAGGCTTTTGACACTGTGCCACACAGGCGATTTGTAGTGAAATTGCGTGCTTGTGGAATATCGTCTCAGTTATGTGACTGGATTTGTGATATCCTAATGGAGAGATCACGTATCGTAGAAATTCATGGAAAGTCATCGAGTAAAACAGAATTGATTTCTGGCGTTCCCCAAGGTAGTGTTATAGGCCCTTTGCTGTTCCTCATCCATGTAAACGATTTAGGAGACAATCCGAGCAGGCTTCTTGGGTTGTCGTTTATCGTCTAGTAAAGTCATCAGAAGGTCAAAACAAATTGCAAAACGATTTGGGAAAAGTATCTGCATGGTGCGAAAATATGCAATTGATTCTAAATAACGAAAAGTGTGAGGTCATCCACTTGAGGAAACCGTTAAACTTCTGTTATACGATAAATCAGTCAAATCTAAAGGCCGTAAATTCAACTAAGTACCTAGAAATTACAATTACGAACAACTTAAATTGGAAGGAACACATAGAAAATATTATGGGGAAGGCTAACCAAAGACTGCGTTTTATTGGCAGGACACTTACAAAATGTAACACGTCTACTAAAGAGACTGCCTAAACTACGCTTGTCTGTCCTCTTCTAGAGCACTGCAGCGCGGTGTGGGATCCTTACCATGTAGGATTGACGGAATACATCGAGAAAGTTCAAAGAAGGTCAGCACGTTTTTTACTATCGCGAAATATGGGAGAGTGTCACTGAAATGATAGAGAATTTGGGATTGACATCATTAAAACAAAGGCGTTTTTCGTTGCGACGGGATCTTCTCATGAAATTTCAGTCACCAGCTCTCTCCTCCGATTGCGAAAAATTCTATTGGCACCCACCTACACAGGGAGAAATGATCATCACGATAAAATAAGGGAAATCAGGGTTCTCACAGAAAAATTTAAATGCTCGTTTTTCCCGAGCGCCATTCGAGAGTGGAACGGTATGGAAATGGAAATGAGCGTTTGGCGTCATTGGCCGGGAGGCCCCTCGCGGGGCAGGTCCGGCCGCCTTGGCGCAGGTCTTATTACATTCGGCGCCACATTGGGCGACCTGCACGCCGGATGGGGATGAAATGATGATGAACACAACACAACACCCAGTCCCTGAGCGGAGAAAATCTCCGACCCAGCCGGGAATCGAACCCGGGCCCGGAGGACGGCAACCCGTCACGCTGACCACTCAGCTACTGGGGCGGACAGGGGAACGGTAGAAAGACAGCTTGAAGGTGGTTCATTAAACCCCCTGCCAGGCACTTTATTGTGAGTAGCAGAGTAATCACGTTGATGTAGATGTAGATGTGGATGTAGAACCATGCACCATTCACCTTCCGCATTCCGGCAGCGGGGAATGCAATAGGGTCGACAGCAGAACCACACAGCAAGGAGGAGGAGGAAGAGAAACCTAGCTGTACTAAAAGCACAAATCAATTCTTGTTACAAAAACTTTCTAATTCTTGAGAATATTTCCAGAAAATGAAACATTATTAATTTACTATCGCCTCCAGCAAAGTCCTCTCACGCAGATCAAATCTAATTTAGATATCATACAGCTGCCAACCATTCCTAAAGCTTATTACCACTACTCGTGGCGTTATGATCACATATACATCTACATGAGTACTCTACAATTCATAACGAAGTGCGTGGCAGAGGGTTCATCGTACCATCATCAGACTACAGTATATCTGTACCGTTCCACCTCGACCAACGTGTTTGTCTGTTCCAGTTCAGTCAGACAGTAACTCAGATGCATGTATCTGCAATCCCTGAAGTGGTTTCTCGTCACCGCAATAAAATAGGCTTAGGAACGTGTTTCTGAGGTAGGGTGCACAATAATTCTACACCAGCTAGCGTATACCTCGCATAGCGTCAATAGACGTAAGATGATTGAGACAGATATTACGAAAAGTAGTCTTAATAATTCAAGGTATGCATTGCTTAACAATATTAAACACATGATTTTTCCCATGTGCTATTCGAGAGACAATGACTCTGGTACTGTATTTATGGGGGTGGAGCGTATGTCTCATCTATTTGTGGCAGTAAGCTCGAAGTAATTTCTTTAAAGTGATCTGCCCAAGTCTGTTCGAAATATCGACACATTAAGTTAAGACGAATAATAAGACACGCACTTAGATAGAAAGTAACTATCCTCTTTGAGCATACCCTGGTATTTTCATCAACAGAAAATCTATACCACATATCCTCTGCCTTGTCGAAAAACTGTAAAAATTCCAAAGTAATAATTAGATAAATATATCTGTTGATGACAATAAGGTAGCTTCTTGTTATCAAAAACCAAGAACACGAAATTTGCTGTATATTTCGACGACAACAGTATAAGGGGCAGTCAAGTGACAACGGTAATATAGTACCACAAGTTCGTGATTGCAATTTACAAACAGCGATCCATCTTAGGATAATTCTGTACAACTTTTTCCGGTCAATAACAAGGCCATGTGAACATATGAGGTCTGATAGCATGGTCGCAAGGCGGGCACATGACGCAGTAAGGAAAGTATACAAGCGGAGACGAATGGCGAATCATTACAGCGACTAGCCGGGCCGTAAACGGAGAAATCCATTGCCATAAGCGACTTTGTCAAAGCACAGATTTTTATCACCCGGCGCCTAGAAACTAGCATCTCGGAGACTTCGAAGCTGGCCGTGTGATTGCGCACTGCTGTCGTGAGCACCTATCCAAACGGATTCAGTGATGTTGAAACGCCCGCATCTCGTGGTCGTGCGGTAGCGTTCTCGCTTCCCACGCCCGGGTTCCCGGGTTCGATTCCCGGCGGGGTCAGGGATTTTCTCTGCCTCGTGATGGCTGGGTGTTGTGTGCTGTCCTTAGGTTAGTTAGGTTTAAGTAGTTCTAAGCTCTAGGGGACTTATGACCACAGCAGTTGAGTCCCATAGTGCTCAGAGCCAAAGAAGATGTTGAAACCGCAAGTGGGCGACGAGCTGTTCGCCGTTCACACCTCATCATAGAATTTGGAGGTCGATGGCTAGTCTACTCTGTAATCAAAGCTGGGAGGCAATCTGTGGCAGATGTGACGCCGGAGTACCCTACTGGTGCAGCACGAGTATTGCGGAACACATCAAATGGTTCAAATGGCTCTGAGCGCTATGGGACTCAACAGGTTAGGTCATAAGTCCCCTAGAACTTAGAACTACTTAAACCCAACTAACCTAAGGACATCACACACACCCATGCCCGAGGCAGGCTTCGAACCTGCGACCGTAGCAGTCCCGCGGTTCCGGACTGCACGGAACACATCACTCAGCGCACGGATTTGAGGTTGGGGTTCCACAGCAGACGGCACCTACGTGTTCCCATGTCCTTCTAACGACATCGTAAATTACGATTACAGTGAGCAAGAGAGCATCGAATCGGTCCGTCATACAACCGTTCACTCGAGGAAAGATCCGTACCCAAAGAGTGGAAAGTTGCACAGGTTACACCAATATTCAAGAAAGGTAGTAGGAATAATCCACTTAATTACAGGCCAATATCGTTAACGTCGATATGCAGCAGGGTTTTGGAACATATATTGTGTTCGAACATTATGAATTACCTTGAAGAAAACGGTCTATTGACACAGTCAACATAGGTTTAGAAAACATCGTTCTTGTGAAACACAACTAGCTCTTTATTCACATGACGTGTTGAGTGCTATTGATAAGGGATTTCTGATCGATTCCGTATTTCTGCATTTCCGGAAGGTTTTTAACACTGTACCACACAAGCGACTTGTAGTGAAATTGCGTGCTTATGGAATATCGTCTCAGTTATATGACTGGATCTGTGATTTTCTGTCAGAGAGGTCAGAGTTCGTAGTAATTGACGGAAAGTCATCGAGTAAAACAGAAGTAATTTCTGGCGTTCTTCAAGGTAGTGTTCTAAGCCATTTGCTTTTCTTTATCTACACTCCTGGAAATTGAAATAAGAACACCGTGAATTCATTGTCCCAGGAAGGGGAAACTTTATTGACACATTCCTGGGGTCAGATACATCACATGATCACACTGACAGAACCACAGGCACATAGACACAGGTAACAGAGCATGCACAATGTCGGCACTAGTACAGTGTATATCCACCTTTCGCAGCAATGCAGGCTGCTATTCTCCCATGGAGACGATCGTAGAGATGTTGGATGTAGTCCTGTGGAACGGCTTGCCATGCCATTTCCACCTGGCGCCTAAGTTGGACCAGCGTTCGTGCTGGACGTGCAGACCGCGTGAGACGACGCTTCATCCAGTCCCAAACATGCTCAATGGGGGACAGATCCGGAGATCTTGCTGGCCAGGGTAGTTGACTTACACCTTCTAGAGCACGTTGGGTGGCACGAGATACATGCGGACGTGCATTGTCCTGTTGGAACAGCAAGTTCCCTTGCCGGTCTAGGAATGGTAGAACGATGGGTTCGATGACGGTTTGGATGTACCGTACACTATTCAGTGTCCCCTCGACGATCACCAGTGGTGTACGGCCAGTGTAGGAGATCGCTCCCCACACCATGATGCCGGGTGTTGGCCCTGTGTGCCTCGGTCGTATGCAGTCCTGATTGTGGCGCTCACCTGCACGGCGCCAAACACGCATACGACCATCATTGGCACCAAGGCAGAAGCGACTCTCATCGCTGAAGACGACACGTCTCCATTCGTCCCTCCATTCACGCCTGTCGCGACACCACTGGAGGCGGGCTGCACGATGTTGGGGCGTGAGCGGAAGACGGCCTAATGGTGTGCGGGACCGTAGCCCAGCTTCATGGAGACGGTTGCGAATGGTCCTCGCCGATACCCCAGGAGCAACAGTGTCCCTAATTTGCTGGGAAGTGGTGGTGCGGTCCCCTACGGCACTGCGTAGGATCCTACGGTCTTGCCGTGCATCCGTGCGTCGCTGTGGTCCGGTCCCAGGTCGACGGGCACGTGCACCTTCCGCCGACCACTGGTGACAACATCGATGTACTGTGGAGACCTCACGCCCCACGTGTTGAGCAATTCGGCGGTACGTCCACCCGGCCTCCCGCATGCCCACTATACGCCCTCGCTCGAAGTCCGTCAACTGCACATACGGTTCACGTCCACGCTGTCGCGGCATGCTACCAGTGTTAAAGACTACGATGGAGCTCCGTATGCTACGGCAAACTGGCTGACACTGACGGCGGCGGTGCACAAATGCTGCGCAGCTAGCGCCATTCGACGGCCAACACCGCGGTTCCTGGTGTGTCAGCTGTGCCGTGCGTGTGATCATTGCTTGTACAGCCCTCTCGCAGTGTCCGGAGCAAGTATGGTGGGTCTGACACACCGGTGTCAATGTGTTCTTTTTTCCATTTCCAGGAGTGTATATAAACGATTTGGGAGACAATCTGAGCAGCCGTCTTAGGTTGTTTGCAGATGACGCTGTCGTTTATGGACTAATAAAGTCATCAGAAGATCAAAACAAATTGCAAAACGATTTAGAAAAGATATCTGAATGGTGCGAAAATTTGCAGTTGACCCTAAATAACGAAAAGTGTGAGGTCATCCACATGAGTGCTAAAAGGAATCTGTTAAACTGCGGCTACACGATAAATCAGTCTAATCTAAAGGCCGTAAATTCAACCTAGGTATTACAATTACGAACAACTTAAATTGGAAGGAACATATAGAAAATGTTGTGGGGAAGGCTAACCAAAGACTGCGTTTTATTGGCAGGACACTTAGAAAATGTAACAGATCTACTAAGGAGACTGGCTACACTACGCTTGTCCGTCCCCTTTTAGAATACTGCTGCGCAGTGTGGAATCCTTACCAGATAGGACTGACGGAGTACATCGAAAAAGTTCAAAGAAGGGCGGCACGTCTTCTATTATCGCGAAATATGGGAGAGAGTGTCACAGAAATGATAAAGAATTTGGGCTGGACATCATGAAAAGAAAGGCGTTTTTCGTTGCGGCGGAATCTTCTCACGAAATTCCAATCACCAACTTTCTCCTCCGAATGCGAAAATATTGCGTTGAAATCGACCTACACAGGGAGAAACGATCACCACGAGAAAATAAGGGAAATCAGAGCTCGTACGGAAAGATATAAATGTTCGTTCTTTCCGCGCTCTATACGAGATTGGAATAATAGAGAATTGTGAAAGTGGTTCGATGAACGCTCTGTCAGGTACTTCAATGAGATTTGCAGAGTACCCATGTAGATGTAGATTGGAAACCTCTTACCCTGACGTTATGAAATAGCGATATGCAGGTATACAGTGGCGGGTAACATCGCGTAAGTAAGGTGTAAAAGGGCAGTGCACTGACGGAGCTCCCATTTGTACTCAGGTGATTCATGTGAAAATGTTTCCGGCCTAATTATGGCCCCTCGACGGGAATTAACAGACGTTGAACTCGAGTGGTAGCTGGAGCTTAGCGCATGGGACATTCCATTTTGGAAATCTTTAGGGAATTCTATTTTCGAGATTCAAAGTGTCAAGTGTGTGCCGAGAATACCACGTTTCACACATTACATCTCACTACAGAAAACGCAGTGGCGCGGCCTTCACTTAACGGCTGAAAGCAACGGCATTTGCGGACAGCGCGGCGAAATTTGACGTTAATGGGCTATGGCAGCAGACGATCGATGCGTGTTCCTTTGCTAATAGCATGACATCGCCTGCAGCGCCTCTCCTGGGTTCGTAAGCATGTCGGTTGGACCCTAGTCGATTGGAATATCGTGGCGTGGTCAGATGAGTCCAGATTTCAGTTGGTGAGAGCTGGTAGTAGGGTCCAAGTGTAACGCAGTCCCAACGAAACAATGGACCCAAGTTTGTCAACAAGGCACTGTGCAAGCTGGTGGTGACTCCGTTATGGTGTGGGCTGTGTTTACATTTATTAGACTGGTTCCTCTGGTCCAACTGAACCCATAACTGACTGGAAACGGTTATTTTTTGTTGATTGTAAACCATTTGCAGCCATTCATAGACTTTATGTTCCCAAACAACGATGGAAATTTTATGGATGACAGTGCGCCATGTCACTCGCCACAACTGTTCGCCATTGATTTGAAGAACATTCTGGACAGTTCGAGAGAATGAGTTAGCCACCCAGATCGCCCGACATGGATTCAGTCGAGCATATATGGGAAATAATCGAGAGATCAGTCCGTGCATAAAATCTTGCACCGGCAACACTCTCGGAATTATGGACGGCTATATAGGCAACATGGCTCAATATTTCTGCAGGAGACTTCCAACGACTTGTTGAGCCCATAACACGTCGAGATGCTGCACTAGCTGGGCAAGAGGAGGTCCGGCCCGATATTAGCAGGTATCCCATGACTTTTCGTCACCTCTCTGTAATGCCCTAGGGTATTATTACAAAAGTAAATTCGCCCTAAAATGCCATTCCTTTGACAGGACATAATGTTCACCGTGAAAGGAATGCAGCAGGTGTTCTAGTGGGAGTAGAACCAACAGTGTTATAATTGAAAAGTAAAAGCTGGACCCATGCCAGTAAATAAGGGCTCCAGCCCAATCACGAAAAAGTAATTTCAAGGAAATGTACACTAAGCAAAGTAAAATAATTTTTGAATTAAACTTCACGTAACTTAGAAAGCTATCGGTAAATCGGACACGGAAATAATAGTGCTCCCTAGTATGTATTATGAAAATGACTCTTCATGATCAGAGCTACTATCTGGGTAAGTTTAGTTGCAAGAAACTACTTCACACTGACGTACACTGTATGCCTTAGTGTGTATAGGATAATGCTACTTACGATCTACCACTCAACAAAAAGTAAGTTCGGATAATATTGACATGAGGTGGCCCTAAAATCTCACTGTTGATGAACAGTGATATTGAAATAGTTACCAGGCTGTTACACTGACTGACGTGGTCACGATTTGTTGTCATGGGATGCATGTAAGACTTTGCATTGTACAGAACGAAAGTGATGTATGCTGACTCTGAATCTGTCATAGTTTTACTTAGTTATTGCCAGTTATAATTTCAAGAGTATAATGTTTCTACAATAATTAATTGTCCTTAAATTTTCACCATGAAATTACTAAAGCACCAACTCAGCATTGAGGGGTCAAGTAACTGATCTGTCTACTGACTCGATTTTGGACTAACGCTTCTAACATGACACAATAACAGTACACATATAAACACAAATATACAAACAAAAGCACTATTACAAACATGTACTGTAAATAACCTAGGCGTAGGCCTTTGAAATGTTACGGCCTATACTTGGTTTTTATAATCACTGTTTTACCATGTATAATTTAATTACTGTAACGTTATATGTATGTTGGCAACTAATCGGCCGCACAAGAAAAGCTGAACGGTAGTTGAGCCAGGTCTCAGGTCTCAGGTCCTGATTCCTGCTATCTGATCGGCACGAGTGAGTCCAGGTACAAAGACTAGCAGCCTCGCCGAAAACGGAAAAAATCCCGAAGCTGAAATATCCAAGGCTATTACTCGCATGGCCTTTGTGCAGGAGTGCTTCAAGAAATCTCGGAGTGTCAGAGAATCTTAAAGATGGCTAAGTAACAGTTCTTTAAGAGTCTATAACAATTTACAGTCAAATATTAAAGCGAATCTGAATACATCTGCGATCTCAGAAAAATGAAGCACATCCAATGACACAACATCATTTCAATATCTTTAACAGAAGTTCATATTTCACAGTAAACGAACATTTAATCAATGAACCTCTGAATTAACAACTTTTAATTACTTCATGCCATTTCAACAAACGATATTGCACTATAACTATCATCCCTGAAAGCTACGTATGTGTATCTATTTTATTTATTGACTTACGACGCTTTTTATAACTTTTTCATTATGCAAATGTTTCTCAGATCATGGTATTCTCCACATTTAAACATCAAGTGGACACATCAATACTTCATATTGTGATAGTTGTGTAGATATTAAATGAACAGTTTACTATTTTGCCAGTAATTTTATTTAAATTTTGTCTGCAATTGCTATTAATAAAACTGCTAATTTAAAAGTAGTCAGTCTCACGTGTTAGCTGGCACTACCTTTGTAACAGAGTGCTAAAAGACGCTTCTGTCAAGAAGGCATAACTAATGTTTAAACAGTACTCAAGGACAGTCTGTTGTCGTTTATTGTGAGCACACTTGTGCAATAATTCTGGCTTATTTACTTATGAACCAACTACTATTTACATTTATTGTAAATGACCTGAGCGTAATCGAATGTGTATGACTTTTCTTTTTTTAAATGTTGTTGCAATATATTAATTTAGTCCAGAAAGTGGTCAGCTTGAATCAGATCATGTCTGCAGAGCTTAAAGACAATGTATTTTGGTGGAGATGTCCTTCAGCCATTGGAAAATCAGATAACAGCGTAACACTACGGGAGTCAAGCGGAGACTGGGACTTCTCGAGTGAAGAGCTCAAGGGAGGGATTCTGGACACTTTGTATCATGTTCTTGAAGAAGGAAGCCCTGCCTGAGGTAACGTGCGTGGTTCAGTCATATAGGTGTTTGATTCTGGGTAGTGAACGGCCACTGCCGTACCTTAACTTCTGAAAGGACTTTATATTTCGAGAGATGTGAATGTGCTCTAGAATAGGGCTCTAACTTATTCCACTTTATCATGGAACTGAGGATAGACACAGTATTAGTTACTCTTCCTTCTATCGCGTGTGTTAATTTGTGAATAATCATGTTGAACTCTGAACTATTTTGAGCTGGTATATCTCATGTGTATTGTGATCACGAAATGGGCTTAGTTCCGCATATCTTTCATGAGTATTTAGTATGGGGATTTTGCTGCCATTCTCGTAGAGTTCTCAAGGTGGCTTTACTGCATTTGATAAAGATATTTTCTGTCTGTAATTCAACTGAATGTCGTAGGACCACTTCCCGTTTTATTTGAGATGTTCTCTCTTGAATAAACATTGTTCGACATAAATCTCTGTCGTCTGAATCAATTAGAAACGTTAGAATGGAACCATTGCTATTAACTTATTCATTTAACTTTTATTTTGTATATCTGTGTATTTTATTAAGTCGCAATTCTAGCCAATGCCTACCCTATTTGACTGCAGGATCACAGCTACAGGTTATTATTTGCAGCGAATTAGCTGCCAGGCATGAAAGCAGACATACGCGGCTCGACTCTGTGACTACATCAAACTGTTCTTTTTAAACAGAGCCGTGCATAGGCAAAATTCTCAAAGTATGAGTAATCACAGGTAAATAACCTGCTGGTTTGCTCGTGTGGGATGCTGTTTAAGAAGAGCAACAACTTACAGTAACCGTTGCGGTACTATGCAATGAATTCAATACTAATTGTAAAGCCGCGCGGGATTAGCCGAGCGGTCTCAGGCGCAGCAGTCATGGACTGCGCGGCTGGTCCCAGCGGAGGTTCGAGTCCTCCCTCGGGCATGGGTGTGTGTGTTTGTCCTTAGGATAATTTAGGTTAAGTAGTGTGTAAGCTTAGGGACTGATGACCTCAGCAGTTAAGTCCCATAAGATTTCACACACATTTGAACTAATTGAAAATTATCACTCAAAGCAAGCATTTTTGAAAACTTATTATTTTGCTGTACTTTAACTTACCCACTTTGATTACCACGTAGTGCACTTCACAAAAAAGTCCATATAACGAATCAAGAAAATTATTACTCCACAAAACTTAGCAAAACTTTTAAAATATGTTGATTATATATCTCATCAGCCTTGAGGAAAATTCAGAATATCTCAGTAACAGGAAAAAGACACTATCACGGTAATTGATTGAGGATAAATTAGGGTTCACGATACAGAGCTAAAACTGGAACAATTATTATTTGAGACTCTGTCAGACTGCTGGACCATTCATGTACATGCAAAATTAATGTCTACTTTATGTTAAGGTGGTTGCAGTAGCGCTCTTCTATGGTATCACGACAAAGTCAAATGGTGAAATCATCGCTGTTGATATAGTATGCTGTGTAAAATACCATCTTCGCGTCGGAATTTCAAGTTTCAGAGCAAACCAGTAAATGGCTTGATGTAATAGCAAATAATAATCCACATCCGAGACATAA
The DNA here is from genome assembly GCF_023864275.1 of Schistocerca cancellata. Lineage (NCBI taxonomy): Eukaryota > Metazoa > Arthropoda > Insecta > Orthoptera > Acrididae > Schistocerca > Schistocerca cancellata. Next base: position 774,307,367 of record NC_064629.1, read on the forward strand.
TTATTTCACTTTTACTGCAATCGTTGTCTCACTAAGCACTCGGGATGATAGCTCGTTAGATACCGGCCACAGACTGTCTATACTCTATACCACTTATAGTGATACTTCGCGCCAAACCACCTTTTCCATTCCGGCTAAGCCATTTCTTTGCAGATAGTGTTCCCTCCAGCTTTTAAATTGTACACAATCCTACAGTCCCTAAGCATGAATCAGTTATATACACACAGGTGTCCAAAATTAAAGCAGCAAACGGAAACTTTGCAAGGTAGCGTCTATTTTGCCACAAAACGGTGAACACAGGTGATAGTAAACTAGAAACAATGTAAAAAATACAGCACCTAAACATCTACAGCATGCATAACGGTGGACAAAAATGTTCGTCGTTTTTTCCAATTTAACGGATTTACACACACACTCCTATTACTGGTTAATGTGCTCAGTAACAGGTGTGACCACCTCTTTCAGCAGTACAGGCCTGACAACGACGGGTCATGCTGTGAACGATGTCATCAGTCTCATGTTGAGGCAATATCGCCAATTTTTCCTGCAGAGCTTCAAGCCGTCTCCCTAGAGCATCCCAGACGTGCTCTATGGGGCTCAAATCGGAAGAGTGGGCGGGCCACGCCATGTGTGCAATATCTTCCGTTTCCAAGAAAACATCAACCACGCGTGCTCTATGAGATCGAGCATCATCGTCCATCAGTACGAAGTCTGAGCCCACAGCACCTCGCAACAACCACAAATGAGGTGCCAAGATCTCGTCACGATACCTGACAGCAGTTAAACCTTGCCGATTCACCAATACAATTTCATAAAGAGGTGTTCGAGTGATAAATATAATCCCTGCCCACACTATTTGGGATCCTCCTCGAACTCTGTCTCTTTCCACAATTTTTTGGGTACCGAAATCGTGTTCCATGTTCCCTCCAGATACGAATCCATCGAGAATCACTCTCCAGACTAAATTGGGACTCATCTGTGAAAACAGCATTGACCCACTGTTCGACCGTCCAGGTGGCGTGTTGATGACGCCACTCTAGACGTTCCCTTCTGCCCTTCTGTGAAGACGCGTCAGAGGAAAACATACAGCAGTCTCCGACAATAAAGGCCACTCTACACACAGTTTGCCTCGATACAACACGGGCAGTGGATGCTGCGAGCTCACATGCCAGTTGCCATGCAGTACTAAGACGGCAATGTCGCGCTCTTACAGCCAAATAACTCTTCTATCTTCTGAAGTCACACGTGGTCGGCCCTACCGTGGTCTTCGGGATACAGTTTCGGTCTCCATAAACTGTCGCCACATCCAAGAAACGACAGAACGATTCACATTAAGCCATCAGGCCAAATCAGTTTGTGACTGTTCTGCTTCCTTCCTTACTATAGCCCTCCAACGCAGAGAGTCTGGTAGGTATCTTCTCTGTGCGATGCTGCAACGCCTGCGACTGTGAACACAGCGACTGTGATTTTGGGGATACCCAGCAAACATTACCTCGTTTCATAGGTGCCACGACGTCATCGTTGGCATGGTTGTCCGTTGACTGGAATGCCATCTTCCTTGCAGAACACGCTCGTACGAACGTCTGGTTGACAGTTTGTATGATTATATAGTGAACTAGACACAGGGCTTGGAAATAGTGGTTTGTTGCTTCCATTTTGGACACCAGTGTATATAAAGTATTTTAGCTACATATATACCACGAAAGAACATACCTGCAAAAAAGGCAGTTGAAACATTATTTCTGGATACATAAAGTCTGGCCTACATAATAAAAAATTATTTCCACAAAAATTTAAATAACACAAATATTACAATATCTATAGGGAACATAGAGGCTAAGTAAAAGCGTCATAATCATAAATGTTACATATACCCCATGTTTCAGAGATGTTTCTTGCTAAGGATACCATTAGTTAAATATCAACACTCCGCACTGTGTTGGGCTCAACTAAACTCACAAAAAAAAGAAACTCGTCACTAAGAAGGAGTTGTGTGACACAAAAGGATTTTGGTAGGAGTGTTACTACATCTGAAATATGATGTCTACTCAAATTTCGAAAAAAAATGTTTCAAATGGCTCTGTTATGTTTACAGAATAACTTCAAATGGTTCAAATGGCTCTTAGAACTATGGGACTTAACTTCTGAGGTCATCAGTCCACTAGAACTTAGAACTACTTAAACCTAACTAACCTAAGGACATCGCACACATCCATGCCCGAGGCAGGATTCGAACCTGCGACTGTAGCGCCTCGGCCTCTCCGGCCTGCTCAAATTTCGAGTCAGTCGTGTAAGACTGTGGCTAGTAGCGCCACTGTCAGGATACAAATCAGTTTTGCTTTAAATACACTTTGTAATGTTCGTCAGCGTTAGTTACCTTTGAAATTGGACGCGGTGAGTTGACGTCAATGAAAAATACCTTTAAGATGACAAAGATGCCATTATCAGCACCTCACTGAGTTTGAATAAGGTCGTGTAATAGGGCTACGAGAAGCTACATGTTCCTTCTTCGATATTGCAGAAAGACTTGGCAGGAATGTACATGGTTGCTGCTAGTGATGTGATGAGAATATACGGCAGCAAGAGGCCGGGCTCCGGGCTACCATGTGGCACTACCGAGAGGGAAGACCATCGTGTTACTGTTCCATACAGATTCCTTCAAGGACAGCTCCGAGCGAGACGTCCTATAGCCTGCATTTCACTGACCCCAAACCACCGCCATCTGCGACTTCAGTGATGTGATGCGAGAGCTCACTAGAGGGCTGGGTGGAGATCTGTTGTTTTCTGATGAAGGTTGGTTCTACGTCGGTCCCAGTGATTAGCGTTTGTTGGTTAGGAGGAGACCAGATAAGATTCTGTAACTAACTTGTCAGTATGCTAGACACATTCGACCTACACCAGAAGTTATGGTCTGCAGGAGCAGCCTCATGGCAATCCCCACGCACCCTGACTGCAACTTTCTACGTAGAACTGGTTATTCGACCTGTTGTGCTACCATTCATGAACAGCACTCCCAGGGGTACTTTCCAACAGGATAAAGCTCGCCCATATACCGCTGTTGTAACCCAACGTGCTCTACAGAGTATCGGCATGTTGCCTTGAACATCTCCACCACTAGATCTGTCTCAAGTCGAGGACATGTGGGACACGGACGGCGACTCCAGCGTTATACACAAACAGCAATAACTGTTCCTGTATTGACCGACCAAGTGCATCAGCCATGGAACTCCAGCCCACAAACTGACAACACAATACATGTCCCTTTGCATGCTTGCATCCATCTTTCGGTGGTTGCACCGGTTATTAATGTACCAGAATTTCATTTTTGCAATGGCTCATATCGCGCTTACATTAACCTATGATCTTGCAATGCTCACTTAAATAAGTTACCTAGACAAATCACTGTATATACAAGCTTCATCAAAACCAACACAAATTTTACATAGTTTGCAATATATGAAAAATTTCTGAGCAAGTAATTAATATTTTATTTTTAGATTATGAGAAACACTTCAGTAAAAAGATGACTTTTATCTGAAGGACGTTTTTGTCTGCTTAAATTTTCAGTAGTCCAGCAAAAGAACATAAACCCATTATTTATAGTAAGTGCAAAACCTTTCGCTGCCACTGTACCATCTCAGGTAGTCCACAATAAACATTTCTTTTTTTCTACATCTACATCAACGTGGATACTCTGCAAATTACAGTTAAGTGCCTGGCTGAGTGTTCATCGAACCACCCTTGCAGTAATTTTCTATTATTCCACTCTGGAACAGTGCGCGGATAGAACTAACTCCTACATCCTTCCGTGTGAGCTCTGATTACACTTACTTTATTATGATGATCGTTTCTCCCTATGTACGTCGGCGGCAACAAAATATTTTCGCATTCGGAGGAGAAAGGTGGTGACTGAAATTTCGTGAGAAGATCCCAGCGCAACGAGAAACGCCTTTGTGTTCATCATATCCACTCCAAACCCTGTGCTATGTCCGTGACACTCTTTCCCTTACTTCACCATGACACAAAACGTGCTGCCCTCTTTTGAACTTTCTCGATGAACTCCGTTAATCCCATCTGGTAAGAATCCAATACCACGCAGCAGTATTCTGAAACAAAACGGACAAACATAGTGTAGGCAGTCTCTTTAGTAGATCTGTTGCATCCTCTAAGTATTTGACCAATAACACGCTGTCATTGGTTCACCTCCCCCACTACATTTTCTTTGTGTTCTTTCCAATTTAAGCTGTTCGTAATTGTAATTCCTAGGTATTTAGTTGAATTTACGGCGATTTGACTGATTTATCATGTAACCGACATTTAACGGATTTCTTTTAGCATCCATGTGGATGAGGTCACACTTTTCATTATTTTATCTAAATCGTTTTGCAATTGGTTTCGAACTTCAGCTGACTTTACTAGACGATAAACGGCACCATCATCTGCAAACAACCTAGACGGCTGCTCAGATTGTCTCCTAAAACTTTCATATAGATAAGGAACAGCTGAGGGCCAATAACATTACCTTGTGGAACTTCTGCTTTACTGTATAAATTTCCACGAACTATTACTTTTCTGACAGGATATCACGAATCCAATCGCATAACTGAGACGATATTTCATGACCACGCAATTTCATTACATGCCGCTTGTGAGGTACAGTGTCAAAAGCCTTCGGGAAATCTAAAAATACGGAATCAACTTGAAGTCTCTTGTCAATAGCACTCAACACTTCGTGTGAGTTAAGAGCGAGTTGTGCCTCACAAGAACGATGTTTTATAAATCTATGTTGACGATGTGTCGATAAACCGTTTCTTTTTCGAGGTAATTCATAATATTCGAACACAAAATATATTCCAGAATCCTGCTACATATCGACGTTAGTGATACGTGCCTGTAATTTAGTGGATTACTCCTGTTGCCTTTCTTGAATAGTGGTGTGACTTGTGAAACTTTCCAGTCTTTGGGTACGAATCTTTTGTAGAGAGAGAGATTGTATATGATTGTTCAGTACGGAGCTATTGCGTCAACATACTCTGAAAGGAAACTGACTGGTATACAGTCTGGACCGGAAGATTTGCTTTTATTAAGTAATTTAAGTTACTTCACTAGTCCGAGGATATGTACGTCTAAGTTACTCATGTTTCCAGCTGTTGTTGATTCGAATTCTGGAAAATTTACTTCATCTTCTTTGGTGAAAGAATTTCGGAAGTCTGTGTTTAGTAAATCTGCTTTAGCAGCACTGTCGTTGATAGTATTTCCATTGCTATGGCGTAGAGAAGGCATCTTCTTGCCGCTAGCGTACTTTATACACGACCACAGTTCTTTCGATTTTATACTAGGTTTCGAGACAATGTTTCGTTATGGGAACTGTTATAAGCATCTCGCACTGACGTCCGCGCTAAATTTCGAGCTTCTGTAAAACATCTCTTTTTTAGGTGTTTCTGCGGCAGTGTTCTGGCCTGTTTTGTACTACCATGGGAGATCAGCTCCGTAGTTTGTTAATTTATTTGGTATAAACCTCTAAATTGGTGTCGGTACTATTCCTTCGAATTTAAGCCACACCTGGTCTACACTTATATTGTTAATTTTGAAAGAGTGGAGATTTTCTCTCAGGAAGGCGTCAAGCGAATTTTTATTTGTTTTTTTGAACAGACATTTTTCGTTTATTTTTGGAGGACTTGGGAGTTACGGTATTCAGTTTGGCTACGACAATCCTTTGTTCACTAATCCTTGTATAACGCTTTGATGATAGTTATTAGCTCAGGATTAATTGTTGCTAAGAGGTCAAGTGTGTTTTCACAACCGTTTACTATTACCATTCTCACTTGGAAAACCATTCACTGCCCCTTTATCAACCCTGGCAGTCCATGTTAAATGTATTTTTTCCATATCTACTTAGCAGAAGAGTGCGCTGCCCATTTGAATTGTTGGCAGTCCATTATTCATTTTTCATTTGCTAAGATGTTCACATCAATAGGATGCAGATCACTATTCATTGCCGTCCTTTAATCATCTCTTTCCATTTCATTTTATGGAATACCTATCTAAATCAGTCAGAATCTGAAACTTACATATTTCAGTTAGTGAGATCATAATGATAATCGTGAGAAGTATAAAATCATACGGTATTGCAGTGCCTGCGTTATTCCGAATTACGCTGAAAGTTCCTCTGGACATGCATACATGTCAAAAGGAACTTTGCATTGTAATTCGGAATGACATAGGCACTACAATATCGTATTTATCCGCCGACACCGGGCAAGCGACTTTCAAGTAAAATGTCTCATTTGTACGGGAATACACATAATGCGTATACGAGTACAGCATGTAGACGCATAGATGACGACATAATGAAGTTTGGGTCTTGCCGGGAGTCGTGCACGGGTAGCCAAATGGTTAGGCGTCCTCTCGCTCTCATCGGGAAGGCCGGGTTCGAGTCATAGTCCGGCACAAATTTTCATTGTCGTCCTTCCAGTCTACAGCTATTGGTTGTCCATATTCGTAATGGCTAAGACATTCAATGTGTAAAATCGCAGGTACAATAACAATATTTACAAGAGTACACAGTATTTTGGTCATGTTCTCAGATAACTGTATTTCTTATTCTGCTCTAAGCACATAAATTTTTGAGTCTAGTATGTTGTGAACACTTAATGGTTTGGATTTGATGGTTTTTGTTAGTGTGACGTGTTACCTGTACTTGGCCCGCCCGGTTAGCCGTACAGTCTACATTCATACAGCGTTAAAAGCATATCTCGACGTAATTGCTTTGACGGTGGCCTGCGAAATACGAGGCGCCCTTGTCGCCGTCGATTTTGATCACACATTCGACCGCGTCGACCACGGCCTCCTGCGCGCAGTTTTGGAACGCATGGGCCTCTCCCCAGAGTCTGCACAGGTGGTCCTTCGACTGGTCCGTGGAGCTCGCTCCCTCATGATGGTCAGCGGTTACCAGACTGGTCACACTGTTGTTGGACGGTCAGTGCGGCAAGGGTGCCCTTTGTCGGGTTTATTATTTGTGGCAGCACTTGAACCAGATTTACACGGTCTACGGCAGCCAATAACAGGCATTTACATGCGGGACGTGACCTTTCGTTGCGCATTCACCGATGGTGTGGTGTCCCTGGCCAGATCAGAGGATGAAATGCATATGGCGCTTCAGTGGCTACGCCAGTACGGGGCGGTCGCTGGAATCGTCATCAACGTGAAGAAGACAAAACACATGGATGTCGGAGAGGGGCTTTCCCACGCAACGGCGGTGCCGTTTGACAAGGTGCCCGTACTCAAATGTTTAGGAGAGCAGTTCTATAGCAATGTTCGGCGCACGGCGGCTACTGCGTACCGACGGTTCCTACACCAGACACGTGCTCTGCTACAGGACAACAAACTGTGTCGCACGGATATGCTACACCGAACACGTTATGTCAACACCTATCTCGTCTCCAAACAGAACAACTTTGCGCATGTCCTTTCCTTGAAGGTTACGATGGCCGACAGATTTCGAGCAGCATATGGACATTTCGTGAGTGCCGGCCCCGTTTTTAAAGTCCGATACGCCACCCTGACACTGCCGCAGCGGGCCGGCGGTATCGGTTTAATTCATGTCTATAACGGTGCGCGGTCGCTTTATCTCCACAATATGCGTCGCACGTGGACCTCTGTCCACGCCACTCCGATGGGCACCCTGATAGCTGAAGTGGCACCACACTCTCTGCATCTCCCGGTTTCTGTAGGACACATTCGCTCACATCAGAGAGTTCTTGATTGACCTCAGCTACTTAGGGTCAGACCTTCAAATGGTTCAAATGGCTCTGAGCACTATGGGACTTAACATTTGAGGTCATCAGTCCCCTAGAACGTAGAACTACTTAAACCTAACTAACCTAAGGACATCACACAGATCCATGCCCGAGGTAGGATTCGAACCTGCGACCGTAGCAGTCGCGCGGTTTCAGACTGAAGTGCCTAGAATCGCTTGGCCACACCGGCCGGTGGTCAGACCTTCCGACGACATGGATGCCCAGCATGAAAGACTGTTATCGCCTCTATCAACAGGAGCAATCTAACAATACGGTAGCACACAGACATCCTGAAATTGCCTGGAACACGATGTGGCCTGCGGTACACACGCCTTTTCTACCTACGAGGGTACGTTCATTGTAGTACATGGTTGTGAATGAGATGTTCGCTACTTGCCAGAGGCTACATTCCATTAATCTGACGGACGACCCTTGTATGCAACATGTTCAGTCGATGACTCGGATGCACACCTGACTTGTGCCGCGACCAGCGATTGCTGGCTACTGATGCAGCGCATGCATGCTGCCATTACTCTTGCGGCGATTGCCGGAGACTGTCTCCCCTGATGACATATTGCGTCCCAACGGCGTATACTTTCCATCGACCAGGACGAACGCCGTTAACTGGCTAAAAGGCATGGCCCTTTACTACATATTTTGCGATGCTCACAAAGGTACTTTCGTCTTTTACCCCCTACTGATGACGACACATGCAGCTTTCAGCCGCCACTCGAAGTACAGGTCCCGTTTCGCAGGTTATTTAGGTTCATTATTTACGAATTCTCCTGATCACCCGAACGAGTATAAGATGCTGAAAATGAAGAAGAATCGTCGAGCATACTGATCCACCACGGACGGAATAGTGGGGGGAGGGGGGGAACGAACCCGTTTCAACAGACGGGAAGACGACTCGGACGCTCGGCTACGGCAGTTGTATCTTTTTTCAATGAAACAAAAATAAATACATAAACACAATAAAAATGAAAACAAAAAATAAATAAATAACAATTTTATGACTTTAAATTATAAAAATTCAATAAATAAATAAACTAAACAACATAGACAAACCCGCTACATCCTCTCCCTGATCCTTGGATCCATTCATAAAAAAAAACTTCACTGCCTTCCGAGCGGGAAGGCGTGTCCGTGCCCGGCACGAATCCGCCCGGCGGATTTAGTGTCGAGGTCCGGTGTGCCGGCTAGTCTGTGGATGGTTTTTAAGGCGGTTTTCCATCTGCCTCGGCGAATGCGGGCTGGTTCCCCTTATTCCGCCTCAGTTACACTATGTCGGCCGCTGTTGCGCAAACACTTTCTGCACGTACGTGTATACCATAATTACTCTACCACGCAGACATTGGGGTTACACTCATCTGGTGTGAGGGAGGTCCACTGGGGGCCGAAACACACAATAACACTGGGTTCGATGTGGGGCGGCGGTGGGCTGAGTTGACTGCTGTAGCCTGTTGTGGGGTTGTGAACCACTGAGGGCTAAAACGGGGGAAGAAGCGTCTCCTTCGTTTGTAGGTCCCCGGTTCCAGACAGTACAATACGATACAATACCTACAGTTTAGACCATTGTAAATATATATATAAATTTTGAAATCTCACTGTTCGATTCACTAGCTTTCTCAGGGGTTTTTACGAGAATAAAATCTGTGATGTTACAACTTTATTGTTCGGGATTGTTAGTAAACCGTTTGGATCTGAATGTTACCTTTATCTTTGCCTGTACCTGTAACTTCACCTTTTCCCGTGCATTCGTGTTGCAAGGAGTTCATGACAAGTTTGAAATCTGAAATAAATCTGCCAAACACCCTGTGGCTGTGATGGTAACAAGTTCTACACAATCTGCCCAGCTCACGCATATAGCATTCAACTGGCTTACTTGTCAGGTGATAAGTTGAAATTTATGTTACTTGTAGATCATATTGTTCCATATCATCTTTTCAAATGTTAGCAATAAATTTGGGTTCATTACCTAACAACAGTGATTTTGATGTACATATAGTCGCAAAATATTGGATCAGTCTGTTAAATATGGCTTTAGTTGCCACTTTTCTGAGTATACAGAGTTTGATAAACTTGGGAAAGACTTCCAGTTCCACTCGTATACATATAAAATTTCCTGAATTCTTTGGTAGAGACACATATAAATCCACAGAAATCAAATCATATTTATGCTTTGATATGCTGTTTTGCATGAGACCCTTACTAGTTCTTCTTGCCACTGTGGTGCCACATCTCCCTTTTGGACGTTATTATTTATACAGATAACATCAATGAACGTCAACACACAGTTGACGAAAATTTCCAATCAGATACGTGTAATAATTTAGTCTGACCGTTTCAAACTTCTTCTTCAGAGGGGACACCACAAGAAATTTTTACTTCAGTGAATTGATTAAATTAACTAACTGCTACGTCGGAAGTAGTGAGAGACAAAAATCCAACCATTAGCGTAACACCTGTTTCAAAAGGGTTCCACAGCATCTCTAAAATTGACAATTGGTGTATTTTCTTTGCTGTTGCCTTTAAATGTCGATAACTCATTCACTCCGAACTTTAGTAATTCTAGTATTCTCATCAAAGCTATGTTTTTCTTGTGGTCTTGAGTCCAGAGTCTGGTTTTATGCAGCTCTACATGCTACTGTATCCTGTGTCAGCTTCTTCATCTCTGAGTAACTACTGCAACCTACATCCTTCTGAATCTGCTTAGTGTATTCATCTCTAGGTCTACCTCTACGATTTTTATCCTCCAAGATACCCTCCATGCCTCAGAACGTGTCCTACCAAACTGTCCCTTCTTTTAGTCAGGTTGTGCCACAATTTCCTCTTTTCCCCAATTCTATTCAGTACCTCCTCATTACTTACCTGATCTATCCATCTAATCTTCAGCATTCTTCTGTAGCACCACATTTCGAAAGCTCCTATTCTCTTCTTGTCTAAACTATTGGTTGTCAATCTTTCACTTCCATACATGGGTACACCCCACCCAAATACTTTCAGAAAAGACATCCTGGCACTTAAATCTTTACTCCATGCTAACAAATTTCTCTTCTTCAGAAACGCTTTCCTTGCCATTGCCAGCCTACATTTTATATCTTCTCTACTTCAACCATCATCAGTTATTTTGCTCCCCAAATAGAAGAACTCATCTACTACTTTAAGTGTATCATTTCCTAATCTAATTTCCTCAGCATCACCTGACTTCATTCAACTACATTCCATTATCCTCGCCGCGCTGGATTACACGAGCGGTCTGAGCCGCTGTAGTCATGGACTGTGCGGCTGGTCCCGGCGGAGGTTCGAGTCCTCCCTCAGGCATGGGTGTGTGTGTTTGTTCTTAGGATAATTTAAGTTAAGTAGTGTGTAAGATTAGGGACTGATGACCTTAGCATTTAAGTCCCATAAGATTTCACACACATGTGAACATTTTTTCCACTATCCTCGCCGGCCGCGGTGGCCGTGCGGTTCTAGGCGCTTCTGCTACGGTCGCAGGTTCGAATCCTGCCTCGGGGCCGGCCGCGGTGGTCTAGCGGTTCTGGCGCTGCAGTCCGGAACCGCGAGACTGCTACGGTCGAAGGTTCGAATCCTGCCTCGGGCATGGGTGTGTGTGATGTCCTTAGGTTAGTTAGGTTTAAGTAGTTCTAAGTTCTAGGGGACTTATGTCCTAAGATGTTGAGTCCCATAGTGCTCAGAGCCATTTGAACCTGCCTCGGGCATGGATGTGTGTGATGTCCTTAGGTTAGTTGGGTTTAAATAATTCTAAGTTCTAGGGGACTGATGACCTTAGATGTTATGTCCCATAGTGCTCAGAGCCATTGGAACCATTTGGCGCTATGGTTGGCCCGCTAGATGACGCTGCCATAGGTCAAACGGATATCAACAGCGTTTTTTAAAATAGGAACCCCCATTTTTTATTACATATTCGTGTAGTACGTAAAGAAATATGAATGTTTTAGTTGGACCACTTTTTCGCTTTGTGATAGATGGCGCTGTAATAGTCACAAACATATGACTCACAATTTTAGAGGAACAGTTGGTAACAGGTTTTTTAAATTAAAATACACAACGTAGGTACGTTTGAACATTTTATTTCGGTTGTTCCAATGTGATACATGTACCTCTGTGAACTTATCATTTCTGAGAATGCATGCTGTTACAGAGTGATTATTTGTAAATACCACATTAATGCAATAAATGCTCAAGATGATGTCCGTCAACCTCAATGCATTTGGCAATACGTGCAACGACATTCCTCTCAACAACGAGTAGTTCGCCTTCCGTAATGTTCGCACATGCATTGACAATGCGCTGACGCATGTTGTCAGGCGTTGTCGGTGGATCACGATAGCAAATATCCTTCAACTTTCCCCACAGAAAGAAATCCGGGGACGTCAGACCCGGTGAACGTGCTTCGAAGACCAATCCACCTGTCATGAAATATGCTATTCAATACCGCTTCAACCGCACGCGACCTATGTGCCGGACATCCATCATGTTGGAAGTACATCGCCATTCTGTCATGCAGTGAAACATCTTGTAGTAACATCGGTAGAACATTACGTAGGAAGTCAGCATACATTGAACCATTTAGATTGCCATCGATAAAATGGAGGCCAGTTATTCTTCCTCCCATAATGCCACACCATACATTAAACCGCCAAGGTCGCTGATGTTCCACTTGTCGCAGCCATCGTGGATTTTCCGTTGCCCACTAGTGCATATTACGCTGGTTTACGTTACCGCCGTTGGTGAATGACGCTCCGTCGCTAAACAGAACGCGTGCAAAAAATCTATCATCGTCCCGTAATTTCTCTTGTGCCCAGTGGCAGAACTGTACACGACGTTCAAAGTCGTCGCCATGCAATTCCTGGTGCATAGAAATATGGTACGGGTGCAATCGATGTTGATGTAGCATTCTCAACACCGACGTTTTTGAGATTCCCGATTCTCGCGCAATTTTTTCTGCTATTAATGTGCGGATTAGCCGCGACAGCAGCTAAAACACCTACTTGGGTATCATCATTTGTTGCAGGTCGTGGTTGACGTTTCACATGTGGCTGAACACTTCCTGTTTCCTTAAATAACGTAACTATCCAGCGAACGGTCCGGACACTTGGATGATGTCGCCCAGGATACCGAGCAGCATACATAGCACACGCCCGTTGGACATTTTGATCACAATAATCATACATCAACACGATATCGACCTTTTCCCCAATTGGCAAACGGTCCATTTTAACACGGGTTCTGTATCACGAAGCAAATACCGTCCGCACTGGCGGAATGTTACGTGACACCACGTACTTATACGTTTGTGACTATTACAGCACCATTTATCACAATGCGAAAGAAGTAGTCCAACTAAAACATTCATATTTCTTTACGTACTACACGAATATGTACTAAAAATGGGGGTTCGTATTTAAAAAAAGACGCAGTTGGTATCCGTTTGACCTATGGCAGTGCCATCTAGCGGGCCAACCATAGCGCCAACTGATTTCCCCTTCAAGCTCGACGAGTTTCGTTCTTTGTAGTTTTTTCGTTTGATGCTTAGTTCGTGAGATATTTGGCCCGGTCACTGTCCATGGACCACCCTGTATACACCTTCCATCTTTCTGCTTTTCCGTGTTTGCTTAGCACTGCGTCTGAGCTCTTGATATTCATACAGGTGGTTCTCTTTTCTCCAAAGATCTCTTTAATTTTCCTGTAGGCAGTATCTATCTTACCCCTAGTGATATATGCCTGTACCTCCTTACATTTGTCCTCTAGCCATCCTTGCTTAGCCATTTTGCACTTCCTGTCAGTCTAATTTTAAGACGTTTGTATTCCTCTTCACCTGCTTCATTTACTGCATTTTTATATATCTGATTACAATAAAACCAGATTCAAAAGCAAATAAGTTTCTTCCATATAAACGTTCCCCTCAGTTTTCTTGACAGATAAATAAATCACTTCTCACTTCCAGCTATTTCTTTTATTTGAATGTTGTCTTTACAATAACATCAATGTTAATCATAATCAGTACACGAACTAAACCAACTACCATTACATTTTCCTTTACAACATCATCGTCCATTTCTTTTATTTGTTACATTTAGTTAAATACGTACGTTTTATTAGAATCAGAGGGCGGTAATACACGCCGACAGTTCTTCTATCGCGCGATGTTCTTCGCCTGGTGAACAATAGAGGTTAGCTCTCTGCTTGCTGGCTGGACTGAGGATGCTGCCGTCGTCGTGTTATGCGCTGTGCCACGACATCAAAAAGATACAAAGTAAACCATTGTAATACACAGTTTCAATTTTACAAACATACAAATAGCACTGATAATAATCTTACTAAACATCAAACGTTATGCTCGTAGAATATATATAACCTATAATCACCTGCAAAATGACCGGTAGGAGACATGGTGTAATTGTCTGTATATCTGCTCACACTACATCCTCCACTCGCTAGCTCAGTTTGCCGGGCGATAGGACTAATACAATCCCCTTTTGCCTTTTTAACACTTATAGCAACCTCTTGTATCTCTATTGTGATTGCCGGCCGGTGTGGCCGAGCGGTTCTAGGCGCTTCAGTCTGGAACCGCGCGCCCGCTACGGTCGCAGGTTCGAATCCTGCCTCGGGGATGGATGTGTGTTAGTTAGGTTTAAGTAGTTCTAAGTTCTAGGGGACTGATGACCTCAGATGTTAAGTCCCATAATGCTCAGAGGCATTTTCTATTGTGATTATTAAACAACACTCACTTAATACTGTGAATCATATCGTTCTAAGTTTCCGAATACAGCGTGCATTATCTCTCTCCACTTAACTTAATTAATAACTCAAAAATGACTCATTACTGTCCAGCAGACGCTCCAGAACGTGCAGCAATACCATAATGATCATCGCTGCAAAGTTGTTATGCTGAGTGTTTTGCTGTGTTTCTGATTCTTCTTTGTACAAACTGCATCTGTTTTAGGCGACAAAAGAGCCCACCCACCAGTATTTCCAGTGCATCAGTTGTCAGTAAGCTACGTAAGCCTTAGAATGTAACCATTGGTTAAGAATTAAACTAATGAACCATGTTGTTTAAGCTAGGATAAGGAAATACTGAATATATTGTACCTATTTGCCAAAATATGGACTTTTCCAGAGATGTAGACAGTATATGATTCAATGGATCCGATCTTATATGTTGTACCATGGTCCCGTAAAGCAAAGCAGCAGACTCCTGTGATCATCTCAACAAAACACGTCATGGAAAGGGTGACGCAAGAAACATCAACAGTTAAGTTTCCTTGTACAAGAGGATGTATTCGGTATAACGACACTGCAGATGTTGTCACCTGGGGTTCTGAAAAGAGAAGTTACTACAACATTACAGCACAGCCACGTCTGTGCAGTTGCTGACACAACGGGAGAGCTGGGGTAATGTATCATGTTAGGACAACAGTCGGGCCTTGCACATCGACTTGTGACTTAGAGGGCAAAACCGCTACCGTTTTAGAAACAATATGTTCAAATGTATGTGAAATCTTATGGAACTTAATTGCTAGGGTCATCAGTCCCTAAACTTACACACTACTTATCCTAAATTATACTAAGGACAAGCACACACACCCATGCCCGGGAGAGGACTCGAACCTCCGCTGGGACCAGCCGTACAGTCCATGGCTGCAGCACCTTAGACCGCTCGTCTAATCCCACGCGGCTCAGAAACAATAGAGGACTAGGCTTCCATTAGATACTGGCAGCCTAGTATTAAATTAGCAGACTTAGTTTCCATTTTTCTCGTTGTTAAATTACACTCCTGGAAATGGAAAAAAGAACACATTGACACCGGTGTGTCAGACCCACCATACTTGCTCCGGACACTGCGAGAGGGCTGTACAAGCAATGATCACACGCACGGCACAGCGGACACACCAGGAACCGCGGTGTCGGCCGTCGAATGGCGCTAGCTGCGCAGCATTTGTGCACCGCCGCCGTCAGTGTCAGCCAGTTTGCCGTGGCATACGGAGCTCCATCGCAGTCTTTAACACTGGTAGCATGCCGCGACAGCGTGGACGTGAATCGTATGTGCAGTTGACGGACTTTGAGCGAGGGCGTATAGTGGGCATGCGGGAGGCCGGGTGGACGTACCGCCGAATTGCTCAACACGTGGGGCGTGAGGTCTCCACAGTACATCGATGTTGTCGCCAGTGGTCGGCGGAAGGTGCACGTGCCCGTCGACCTGGGACCGGACCGCAGCGACGCACGGATGCACGCCAAGACCGTAGGATCCTACGCAGTGCCGTAGGGGACCGCACCGCCACTTTCCAGCAAATTAGGGACACTGTTGCTCCTGGGGTATCGGCGAGGACCATTCGCAACCGTCTCCATGAAGCTGGGCTACGGTCCCGCACACCGTTAGGCCGTCTTCCGCTCACGCCCCAACATCGTGCAGTCCGCCTCCAGTGGTGTCGCGACAGGCGTGAATGGAGGGACGAATGGAGACGTGTCGTCTTCAGCGATGAGAGTCGCTTCTGCCTTGGTGCCAATGATGGTCGTATGCGTGTTTGGCGCCGTGCAGGTGAGCGCCACAATCAGGACTGCATACGACCGAGGCACACAGGGCCAACACCCGGCATCATGGTGTGGGGAGCGATCTCCTACACTGGCCGTACACCACTGGTGATCGTCGAGGGGACACTGAATAGTGCACGGTACATCCAAACCGTCATCGAACCCATCGTTCTACCATTCCTAGACCGGCAAGGGAACTTGCTGTTCCAACAGGACAATGCACGTCCGCATGTATCCCGTGCCACCCAACGTGCTCTAGAAGGTGTAAGTCAACTACCCTGGCCAGCAAGATCTCCGGATCTGTCCCCCATTGAGCATGTTTGGGACTGGATGAAGCGTCGTCTCACGCGGTCTGCACGTCCAGCACGAACGCTGGTCCAACTGAGGCGCCAGGTGGAAATGGCATGGCAAGCCGTTCCACAGGACTACATCCAGCATCTCTACGATCGTCTCCATGGGAGAATAGCAGCCTGCATTGCTGCGAAAGGTGGATATACACTGTACTAGTGCCGACATTGTGCATGCTCTGTTGCCTGTGTCTATGTGCCTGTGGTTCTGTCAGTGTGATCATGTGATGTATCTGACCCCAGGAATGTGTCAATAAAGTTTCCCCTTCCTGCGACAATGAATTCACGGTGTTCTTATTTCAATTTCCAGGAGTGTAAGTTTTCATTAGAAATACTAGAGTCAAACTGTAAATTCATCTTATTCGTTATCAGTTGTTAAATGTATCTCCACTTAAAAATTTGGTTTACTCCTCTTTTATAGTTAATGTAATTATATCTATGTCACAAAAAGTTATGTTATCCTATGTAAAAACAACTGTCAATTTTGTATCTTCTGTACAAGTAATATCTGTCTAAGTCACACATCACGCTTATTGTGTTTGCAACATTCACTTGTCACCTGCAGATAACTTGCAAATCCGAAAGCCGTTCGTGACCAAATAAATAAAATTTCGCCGAACATGAGGAAGTGTGTTTCCTTTAGGTATTAAGTTCTTTTGCAATTTGAGCGTGAGGGCAATGGGCTGTCTAAGAAACTTGAGACAGGTGATGAAAGATGGGTTCACCATTTTGAACCCAAAAACATGAGAACATCAATCGAGTTCTGCCACGACGGCAGAAAAGTTGACGATCATGCCATCAGCAGGCAAAGAGATGCTCACAATGTTCTGCGATGTGGTGTGATGCATTTGGAATTCATGCCTGAAGGCGTCACCATAAACTCTGCAAGATACTACGACACCCTCGGAGAACTGAAAGCACTAATGCGAAGGGTTCATCCACACATGGTGTATCCTCTCCTTCAGCATGAAGATGGCAGATCACACACGAGCCCTGCGATATCTGCGTCAGACCGACGCCTTAGGTCCCCTGTAGTCTACCATTCTTTACACAATCAGACGTGTCGCGTCCGAATTTCGTCAGTTTCCAAAACTTAAAGAACACTTTCGAGGATTTCACTTTGATGGTGACGAAGCGGTGCAAGCAGAGGTGAGGATGTGACTCTGTCAATAAAGTCAAACATGCTGCTGTGACGATATCAACAAACTGGTCTCACGTTGAGACCAGTTTGTTGATATCCACCTGGCGCCTCAGTTGGACCAGCGTTCGTGCTGGACGTGCAGACCGCGTGAGACGACGCTTCATCCAGTCCCAAACATGCTCAATGGGGGACAGATCCGGAGATCTTGCTGGCCAGGGTAGTTGACTTACACCTTCTAGAGCACGTTGGGTGGCACGGGATACATGCGGACGTGCATTGTCCTGTTGGAACAGCAAGTTCCCTTGCCGGTCTAGGAATAGTAGAACGATGGGTTCGATGACGGTTTGGATGTACCGTGCACTATTCAGTGTCCCCTCGACGATCACCATTGGTGTACGGCCAGTGTAGGAGATCGCTCCCCACACCATGATGCCGGGTGTTGGCCCTGTGTGCCTCGGTCGTATGCAGTCCTGATGGTGGCGCTCACCTGCACGGCGCCAAACACGCATACGACCATCATTGGCACCAAGGCAGAAGCGACTCTCATCGCTGAAGACGACACGTCTCCATTCGTCCCTCCATTCACGCCTGTCGCGACACCACTGGAGGCGGGCTGCACGATGTTGGGGCATGAGCGGAAGACGGCCTAACGGTGTGCGGGACCGTAGCCCAGCTTCATGGAGACGGTTGCGAATGGTCCTCGCCGATACCCCAGGAGCATCAGTGTCCCTAATTTGCTGGGAAGTGGCGGTGCGGTCCCCTACGGCACTGCGTAGGATCCTACGGTCTTTGCGTGCATCCGTGCGTCGCTGCGGTCCGGTCCCAGGTCGACGGGCACGTGCACCTTCCGCCGACCACTGGCGACAACATCGATGTACAGTGGAGACCTCACGCCCCATGTGTTGAGCAATTCGGCGGTACGTCCACCCGGCCTCCCGCATGCCCACTATACGCCCTCGCTCAAAGTCCGTCAACTGCACATACGGTTCACGTCCACGCTGTCGCGGCATGCTACCAGTGTTAAAGACTGCGATGGAGCTCCGTATGCCACGGCAAACTGGCTGACACTGAAGGCGGCGGTGCACAAATGCTGCGCAGCTAGCGCCATTCGACGGCCAACACCGCGGTTCCTGGTGTGTCCGCTGTGCCGTGCGTGTGATCATTGCTTGTACAGCCCTCTCGCAGTGTCCGGAGCAAGTATGGTGGGTCTGACACACCGATGTCAATGTGTTCTTTTTTCCATTTCCAGGAGTGTATATAAAGAAACTTAAAGAGTACTGACATAAAGAATTCTATGGCACACCCTCGTAGATTGTGCAGGCGCCTATTCACGTCAGTTTGGCTTTATTTTAATGACAGCTACGCCAATTCACGTGTCATACTCGTGGTGCTCTCTCCACTATTTCGCGGCAATAAGAAACGATCTGCCCATCCTTGAAATTTTTTAGATGCTCTGCACCGATCCTATGTGATGCGGATCCCATACTGCATAGCAGTACTCCAGAAGAGAACACACAAGCGAAGTGTAGGCAGTCTCTTCAGTAGACCTCTTACATTCTCGTAGTATTCTGCCAATAAATCGTAGTCTTAGCTTTCTCTTACCCACAACATTATCTACGAGTATGTAATCGTTCCAACTAAAATTTTTCGTAATTTTAATACCTAAGTATTTAGTTGAAACTGCATTTATCATGTAACCGAAATTTAGCGGATTCCTTTTAATACTCATGTGGATGACTGCACACTTTTCATTACTTAAAGTCAATTGCAACTTTTCGCGCCACACAGGTATCGTGTCTAAATCGTTTTGTAATTTGGTTTGCTCATCTGATGACTTTTACTAGACGGTAAACGACAGCATATTCTGTAAACAATCTAAGAGGGCTTCTCAAATTGTCTCCTAAATCGTTTATGCAGATCAGGAACAGCAGTGTGCCTGTAAGGCTCCCTTGGGGAAGCCAGATATTGCTTCCATTGTACTTGACGACTTTCTGTCGGTTACTATGAACTGTGACCTTTCTGCCGGCCGGTGTGGCCGTGCGGTTCTAGGCGCTTCAGTCTGGAACCACGTGGCCGCTGCGGTCGCAGGTTCGAATCCTGCCTCGGGCATGGGTGTGTGTGATGTCCTTAGGTTAGTTAGGTTTAAGTAGTTCTAAGTTCTAGGGGACTGATGACCACAGATGTTAAGTCTCATAGTGCTCAGAGCCATTTTTTTTTGTGACCTTTCTGAGAGGAAATCACGTATCCAATCGTACAACTAAGACAATGTCCCATAGGCACGCAATATCATTAGAAGTCGATTGCGAGGTACGGTGTCAAAAGCCTTCTGGAAATCTAACCATATGGAATCAGTTGGACTGTTAACAGCACTTATTACTTCGTGAGAGTAAAGAGCTAGTAGTGTTTCACAAGAATCTGTGAGGGCTGTTTGTCAACAAATCGTTTTGTTCGAGATACCTCATAACGTTCGAATATAGTATATGATCCAAAATCCTACTGAAAATCGACATTAGCTATATCAGTCTGTAACTCAGCGGATTACTTCTATTTCTTTTCTTGGGTATCGGTGTGACTCGTGTAACTTTCCAGTCCTTAGGTACGGATCTTTCGACGAGCGAGCAGTTGCATATGACTACTAAATACGGAGCTATTTATCGGCATACTCTGAGACAAACCTGACTGGTATACACTCAGGACCGGAGACCTTGCCGTTATTGAGTGATTCATGGTGCTTTGCTACACCGAGTGTATCTGCTTCTAAGTTGCTCATGCTGGAATTTGTTCTTGGTTCAAATTCTGGAATATTTACTTCGTCTTCTATGGTGAAGGAATTTCGGAAAACCGTATTTAGAGACTCTGCTTTATTGGCATTGTCATCAGTAACATTACCATTGTTATCGCTCAGTGAAGGTATTGACTATGTTCTTCCGCTGGTGTACTTTACCAGACTCTGTTCGGATATTCTGCCAGATTTTGAAACAGAGTTTTTTTGTGGAAAGTTTGAAGTCCGCGCTACATTTTCAGCTTCTGTAAGACTTCGCCAACCTTGCTAACCTCTTTTGTGCCCTACAGTGGGTTAGCACCACCACTTATTAATTTGTTCGGTATAGCCGTAGATATTATTTCTTTTAATTTAAACCACATCTGGTTTAACCTTACATATTCATATTGGAAGGAGTGGAGACTGTCTCTTTCGAAGGTTACAAGCGAATTTTTATCTGCTTTTTTTATATAACTGTAATTTTTTTTTTTTATGAGTTTGGATGTTACGGTATTCTGTCAAGCTACAACAACCTTGTGGTCACTAATCCCTGTACCCATCATGATGCTACCTATTTGCACAAGATTATTTGTTGCTAATAGGTCAAGTACGTTTTCACAATCATTTACCTTTTGAGTAGGCTCTTGAGCTAACTGTTACAAAATAATTTTCTGAGAACGCATCGAGAATGATTTTGGATGACGTTTTATGCCTACCTCCGACTTTAAACACGTATTTTCGTCAACATACCAAGTGTAAATTGAAGTTACCACCAATTAATATGCCGGCCAGAGTGGCCGAGCGGTTCTAGGCGCTACAGTTTGGAACCGCGCGACCGCTACGGTCGCAGGTTCTAATCCTGCCTCGGGCCTGGATGTGTGTGATGTCCTTAGGACTGATGACCACTGCGGTTAAGTCCCATAGTGCTCAGAGCCATTTGAACCAATTATTATTGTATAAGTGGAGTACCTATTTGAAATGACTCAAGTTTTTTTTGAACTTTTCAGCATCTGTATGATCTAAGGCGGGGTTCGGTAAACGACCCTACCGAACTACCATACTAACTCACAGGACCTACTACTTCAGTTTCACTACAAAGTAAAGTACTGCAGACAGCAATAAACACTCCACCACTAACTGTATGTAATCTACCCTTTCTGAACACAGTCAGGTCCTTTTTAAAAATTTCGGCTGAATTTATTTCCGGATTTAGCCAGATTTCCTTACCTATAAAGATTGGAGCTTCAGCGTTTTCTATTAGCGCTTGGAGCTCTGGTTCTTTTCCAACACTGTTATGACAATATACAACTACCATACCGAATGTTTCTAGGTCTAGTTTCCTGTGTTTGTCCTGCATCCTTTTAAACTGACACCTTTTCTGTAGTTTCCTGCGACCTTCTAACTTAAAACACAGCCGAGTCCCCTCCGCACTACCCCACTACCTGCGTAGCCGCTTCCTAATTGTAGTCGACCCCTGACCTATAAGCGGAATCTGGAGACTCTACACCCTATGGCGCAAGTCGAGGAATCTGCAGCCCATACGGTCGCAGAAACATCTGAATCTCTAATTCAGACTCTCCAAACCAAAGTCGGTTCTGTCAATGATGCTATAGATGGCGAGCTCCTCCTTCATCTCGCAAGCAACACTGGCAGTCTTTATCACTTCAACTAGCCGCCCGAAGGCGGAGAAAATCTCTTCTGATCCAAAGCGACACACATCGTTAGTTCCAACATGAGCCATCACCAGTAGCTGGCTACATCCTGCGCTCTTCATGGGATTCGCAAGCACCCTTTCCACATCTGGGATGACTCGTCACGGTATGCACACAGAGAGCACACTGGATTCATTCCCCTCATAAAGGGCCCCATTACGCGCCCAGTGCTGGTGCTCCCAGCTAAGTGCAAAAAAAAAAAAACTGCTCACACAAATGTTTGGGCGATCCTAAAACGTGACAAATACCGTCCCTGCCATATCTCCATACATCAACAACTTCATGAGAATTATTTTCAAAATCAAATGGGGTTTTGCAATTGGGCACTCGCAATACAGAGAGACCCGCAATCTTTAATCAACTAATAGCCTCTGATCAGTCAACTTTCACGAATCATGGCGAAGTTAATCATCGTAACACGGCTACATGACGTTGATCATCAGTGTCCCTGGTGTCTTAAAGTTCCATATGGTGTCACAGGCAACAAACTAACTGGTCCTTTATTTTTGGAGGGCTCATTGAACGGAGAAAGATACCGTTATTATTGTAAGATGATATACAGATTCTGTTGCAAGGTGTACCCATCATAGTGCGGTGAACGTATGGTTTCAACATGATGGTTGTCCAACACATAACTCTGTAATAGCCAAAGAGCCATTACATAACGATTTCAGTGGTCAATGGATCGATAGAGAGGGTCCAGTAAAGTGGCCTTCCAGATCAATCAAGCTAACGTTGCCAGAATTTTTCTTGTGGACAACGCATATACAGAAATGTCAGCTACTCGGCAGAACGTAACAGACATTCTTGTACAAGAATTACACCAGATATGCTCGTAAGTTGTGTACATAAATTCGAAGTACAAATTAATAAATGTGGCGAAATTGAAGGTCGTCAGCTTGAGCATTTGTTGTGAATTACAATAATGGCGAGAGGCAAGGGGCTTACCAAAATCAAGCACCTCTGTGGTGAGGGACAAGATGCCTCACCGGAATCAAGCTCCCCGTTGGTGAGAGGCAAGGTGACTCACAAAAAACAAGTACCATGATAGGAACAGAAAATCAGTACGTTGACATCATTGTTCCTGGATCACGTTTGAAGTAGTTTATTAAGCAGACATTTAAATTCCTAACAGTAAAAGTTTTACTATAATGTAAAATTCGCAAAACTAAATTAAATTTGTAAAAAGTATTAACTATTTGCAACAAAAAGTTTACATTTTCATCGCAAATATAAAGTAGAACCAAATTCATCTGTTCTTAATTTCAATAACGAGAAAACAGAATTTTGCTGATTACAGTACCATGTACCACGAATGGAAAAATTTTTTGGGTGGACCCTAAGTATGTTTCGGAATAGAATCCGAATCTGCAATAAAACCGGGAGGGTTCCCATTTGAAACCAAAAAGCTGGGCCCTCCCAATAAGGGAGGGAATGAGGTTGGGAAAGGGATGATATCCCCTTTGAAAATATTAATTGTTCATCGGAAATTTTTTTCATACACATATTTTTATAGTTATTGAGTTGTTCCAAGTTAAAACAAACACCTCGTGTATTTTCAGGCTAATACTTATGCTTACGGTCATCATTGGAAATTTCAGATGGCACCGGAATAAAATCAGGTGCCAGTTCATTTTACATATACTGGGTGTTACAAAAAGGTACGGCCAAACTTTCAGGAAACATTCCTCACACACAAATAAAGAAAAGATGTTATGTGGACATGTGTTCGGAAACGCTTAATTTCCATGTTAGAGCTCATTTTAGTTTCGTCAGTATGTACTGTACTTCCTCGATTCACCGCCAGTTGGCCCAATTGACTTCGGTGCTTGTGTTGACATGTGACTCATTGCTCTACAGTACTAGCACCAAGCACATCAGTACGTAGCATCAACAGGTTAGTGTTCATTACGAACATGGTTTTGCAGTCAGTGCAATGTTTACAAATGCGGAGTTGGCAGATGCCAATTTGATGTATGGATTAGCACGGGGCAATAGCCGTGGCGCGGTACGTTTTTATCGAGACAGATTTCTAGAACGTAGGTGTCCCGACGGGAAGACGTTCGAAGCAATTGATCAGCGTCTTAGGGAGCACGGAACATTCCAGCCTATGACTCGCGACTGGGGAAGACATAGAACGACGAGGACACCTGCAATGGACGAGGCAATTCTTCGCGCAGTTCACGATAACCCTAATGTCAGCGTCAGAGAAGTTGCTGCTGTACAAGGTAACGTTGACCACGTCACTGTATGGAGAGTGCTACGGGAGAACCAGTTGTTTCCGTACCATGTACAGCGTGTGCAGGCACTATCAGCAGCTGATTGGCCTCCACGGGTACACTTCTGCGAATGGTTCATCCAACAATGTGTCAATTCTCATTTCAGTGCAGATGTTCTCTTTACGGATGAGGCTTCATTCCAACGTGATCAAATTGTAAATTTTCACAATCAACATGTGTGGGCTGACGAGAATCCGCACGCAATTGTGCAATCACGTCATCAACACAGATTTTCTGTGAAAGTTTGGGCAGGCATTGTTGGTGATGTCTTGATTGGGCTCCATGTTCTTCCACCTATGCTCAATGGAGCACGTTATCATGATTTCATACGGGATACTCTACCTGTGCTGCTAGAACATGTGCCTTTACAAGTACGACACAACATGTGGTTCATGCACGATGGAGCTCTTGCACATTTCAGTCGAAGTGATCGTACGCTTCTCAACAACAGATTCGGTGACCGATGGATTGGTAGAGGCGGACCAATTCCATGGCCTCCACGCTCTCCTGACCTCAACCCTCTTGACTTTGATTTATGGGGGCATTTGAAAGCTCTTGTCTACGCAACCCCGGTACCAAATGTAGAGACTCTTCGTGCTCGTATTGTGGACGGCTGTGATACAATACGCCATTCTCCAGGGCTGCATCAGCGCATCAGGGATTCCATGCGACGGATGGTGCATGCATGTATCCTCGCTAATGGAGGACATTTTGAACATTTCCTGTAACAAAGTGTTTGAAATCACGCTGGTACGTTCTGTTGCTGTGTGTTTCCATTCCATGATTAATGTGATTTGAAGAGAAGTAATAAAATGAGCTCTAACATGGAAAGTAAGCGTTTCCGGACACATGTCCACATTACATATTTTCTTTCTTTGTGTGTGAGGAATGTTTCCTGAAAGTTTGGCATTACCTTTTTGTAACACCCTGTATATGTATGCAGCCAAGAAGAATCCTGTACAAACAGTTAAGTACAATATATATTATGTTTTACCAACGACTGCTAATTATTTTAGTCGTTGCAGATCCAGACCATGCAGCCAACACCTTATCGACGCTACTGACATACCTGCTGTGATTTATACGTTTCTGTTTAGCATTGGCCACCAGTCATCATTGGCAACGACTCGTTCGTCGTCACCATAACACATAGTCCCACTATTAATAACCGGTTCATTACAGTTCGTGTTGACACGTCTGGACTCACAAGCCTTCTTATCTGTGCTGTCGTAGCCGTATGGTCTGCCACTGCTGCTCTTATAATTCGAAGATAGTGACGGGCGTCTTTGTTGTGTGGGCGTCCAGAACCACGTCTACGCCTGTGAGAATGTCCACATGAGCATCAGTATCTGCGTCGTTACATGACCGACGCAGCACGTCCTATTTCTATGGCAGTTCTCCTAAAGGACCATCCACCCACTCGGAAAGCCACAATTTGAGTCCCTTCAGATTCGTTAAGTTGGCTGTGGTTAGCTCGAGGGCATCTCCATGGCATGGTTGCCTGCTTGCTTCACACATCTGCAACACACTGAGCTTCTGGCTGTGATTGCCTATTAGAGGGCACGCATAGACGGCGCTCTGGCAATTATACCAAAACGCTATCTGTTGGTGGACGATGATGAAATCATTATCAGTACATCCGGTATCACCAGGTGCCATATGCTGTCAACGGATCTAAATCGATGTCGTCTTTTCAGGTGTACTATTTTTTGTTTTCTGGCAGCGTCTGTTAAGAAACAAATTGTAATTAATGTTTCTATCTGGAATAATTGTGGCGTTTTGTGAAGTGGTCAGTATATGTGGACGCTAATAAATACCCACTATATTCATGTGTAAGCTTCTCTTTAATCTCTCCCTATACGTTTGTCATCTCTCTTCATGCTCCCCTTTGAACTATCCCTGAAAGGAAGAATATTTGAATTTCAGAACTGTTTCTTATGGAGATTACTAAAAGGAAATGAACCATCGCTATATGATTATAGCGAAACTCTTTAGTGTTATGTATTGCAGGTTTAGATAAACGGTATTAACTTTATTTGGGTCTAATGAAAGAGATTATATATGTTTCTGCACAACATTGCACACGTAGTGGACGACAACAAAAAAGAAATGAAATAAGCAATTTCCTCTCCCCCCCCTCCTCTTCTTCCGTGAGATTTCACTGTGGGCAAAGCAAATCTCCATCATATGCACATGTATTTTCTGAATTACAACTCACCTCCACTTTTATTTGGCGACCCTGGCAGGGTATCTTTTAACGCAAGTGGTACACGTATTATTGCTAGGACACTCAACTTTTAAATGTATTAGGAAACACTGTGCATAATGTGCGAAATATGAGTGATGTGAAGCTAGTAACAACTCTGGAAGATAGATATGAAGCTGCTGCCCTGATTGTCAGAGCGAATTTATTTAATGAAAATATGGCTGCTATTGAATCAAGCGTACTTAACATTGCTTTCGATAATAAGGGTAAAATAGTTGCAATGAATGAGCCGTCCGGGTCGGAAGTAAAGCCACGACCTCCAAGAAGTAAAATTTGAACCACTGGGAACTGTTGAGGGCTCTAGCATAGCTTGGATGCATTGTCGACTTGTGAAAATCTGTAAGGGATGTTTCCAAAGACTGTGTGGCAGATACCCAAGAAATAAGTGTTCCTAAATGTTCATTTCTCGTTAAGCGCCTTTGCTTGGCTTTTTTTTTTTTCAAGTGAGCGGAAATTTCTGCCTCGTGATAAACATCCATAAAGTAGCCCTTCCTCTTTGTATGAATAATTACAAGGTTGTTTTCAATATTGTCCACCTTGTAACTACCTTCTATAAGATGAACTGCGAATATGGGCTTGCTACCAATGGTTTTTCTCTTAATTCTGTTTGTTCCTTATAACATAATTTGAATTTTCTTCCGGTTTTCCCGTCTAATTCGCCGTTCACTCAGAGCTGAGAATTGTGTATATGCCATTCTTTTGGTATACGTCACGTGTAGTGTTAATGTCATGTATTAAAAGGCGTAAAAGTAACGGTTGTGACTTATAAGCGATTTTTAAATTATACTTTTTTTAAAAAAAGGTCACTTAGTCTGTATGAGACCTGGCCATTGAAAGGAAACGAAACAAATCGATTTTTACGCTGTACTTCGTTTTTTGTCAACTGATTCTTTATAGGCTTCATCAATTTGTAAAGTTCATCGACAATCGTGCTATGAGGGCCATTATTCCATGAAATTCTGAGTTCGACGAAGTGATTAAGATACCAAGAATCTGTAGACATAGAATAACGGCAGAATTAAGTGCAAGTAAAACCTCAGCATCTCTGATAAAAAACAGTAAGAACTAGTGTAACCCCACTTAGCAGTAAAACCGTACATCAGTCACCTCCAGGTAGCAGCCA
This sequence comes from Schistocerca cancellata, assembly GCF_023864275.1. Classification (NCBI taxonomy): domain Eukaryota; kingdom Metazoa; phylum Arthropoda; class Insecta; order Orthoptera; family Acrididae; genus Schistocerca; species Schistocerca cancellata. Next base: position 774,335,351 of record NC_064629.1, read on the forward strand.
GTGGGATATGACGCCACTATCCATCACAGTAAGGGATATTCAAGAGTAAACCGCAAAAGAAAGTTAAGAGAAAACTGTAAAAAAATGGAAGAAAGTCAAAAAGAAACCATGAAGGAAATAAAAGGGGTAAAGAAGGAATTTAAGAAAGAATTTAAGCTATCCAAAGAAGATCAAGAGAGATTAATGACAGGTTTTGAAAAGAATCAAGAAAAGGCAACTGCAGAGCTCAAATGGAAGCTGGGTGATGAATTCACACACATGTGGAACGCGACTGTTGGGGTCAGAAGAAAACATGACATGTACTTAAATAAAGTATAAGGCGTAAAAAACCATGAAAAAAGGTTATAAGAGGTGGGAGTGCATTTAAAAAAAGCAGCAATTGGTGGTTACACGATTAGGAGACTTGGGAGAAAGAGTGAATAATTTGGGCGAGATAGTAAAGGAAGTACAGCAGAAAACATAGCCATGTTGAGCAGACGATTAATAAAAAGTTAGAGAATGAAGTGAGACGTGTACTGCCGCGCGGGATTAGCCGAGCGGTCTCAGGCGCTGTAGTCATGGACTGTGCGGCTGGTCCCGGAGGAGGTTCGAGTCCTCCCTCGGGCGTGGGTGTGTGTGTTTGTCATTAGGATAATTTAGGTTAAGTAGTGTGTAAGATTAGGGACTGAAGACCTTAGCAGTTAAGTCCCATAAGATTTCACACACATTTGAACATTTTTGAGATGTGTACTAGGTCACATGAAAATCAGTGCAAGAGGGGAACAACAAGCAGAATTTGTAAACAGCTGTTCAAATGGTTCAAATGGCTCTGAGCACTATGGGACTTAACTTCTGTGGTCATCAGTCCCCTAGAACTTAGAACTACTAACCCTAACTAACCTAAAAACATCACACACATCCATGCCCGAGGCAGGATTCGAACCTGCGACCGTAGCGGTCACGCGGTTCCAGACTGAAGCGCCTAGAACCGCACGACCACACTGGCCGGCTATAGTAAACAGCTGTAAATTCGCTAAGTTTATCCTAGTGAAAAACTTTATCCCGTTGTTTTCACACGCAATTTCCGTGGTTCTCCCCCAGAAATCTAGAATTACATGATCTAAATTGCTTACGTCGTAAATCCGATGGACGATGTGGCCTATAATTGGGGGCCACGCCCAAAAAAATAAAGTTTGTCGTGTGCGGAGATCGAGACGATGTTCCAGGCAAAATACTGGTCTAGAAAGAAGCAATTACGAGATTCTAAATTCGATTTGCAACTGCCCATATAACCGGAGATATAACGGAAAGTATTCTGAGTTTTTGGAAAAGAAATTAGGACGAACCCTGTATTTGGAAGTTCCGCATGAAGAAAGACATATAGTACCATGGGTGGTGCAGCGGCGGCCACGCGAAGTTCGTAGTCACCTGATTGGCACCGTGATTCAAACTGTAGAGCAGACACAACAAATACATGCGCAAATAGATAGGAGAAACAGCAGGACACAAGAGGAAACGGCGGGGGGAAGTGAAAGAAGGCAGGACTACAACCACGAACGCGTGCGACATAATTACGGCTCAACGAATTACAGCCATGAGAGTAGAGGAAGATGGAATGACAGAGGACGTGGCAGAGGGCTGTCATATACAGGGTGGTCCATTGATCGAGACCGGGCCAAATATCTCACGAAATAAGCGTCAAACGAAAAAACTACAAAGAACGAAACTTGTCTAGCTTGAAGAGGGAAAGCAGTTGGCGCTATGGTTGGACCGCTAGATGGCGCTTTCATTGGTGAAAAGGAGATCAACTGCGTTTTTTAAGATAGGAACCCTCATTTTTTATTACATATTTGTGTAGTACGTAAAGAAATATGAATGTTTTAATTGGACCACTTTTTTCGCTTGGTGATAGATGGCGCTGTAATAGTCACAAACATATGGCTCACAATTTTAGACGAACAGTTGGTAACAGGTAGATTTTTAAATTAAAATACAAAAACGTAGGTACATTTGAACATTTTATTTCGGTTGTTCCAATGTGATACATGTACCTTTGTGAACTTATCATTTCTGAGAACGCATGCTGTTACAGCGTGATTACCTGTAAATGCCACATTAATGCAATAAATGCTCAAAATTATGTCCGTCAACCTCAATGCATTTGGCAATACGTGTAACGACATTCCTCTCCACAGCGAGTAGTTAGCCTTCCGTAATGTTCGCACATGCATTGACAATGCACTGACGCATGTTGTCAGGCGTTGTCGGTGGATCACGATATCAAATATCCTTCAACTTTCCCCACAGAAAGAAATCCGGCGACGTCAGATCCGGTGAACGTGCGGGCCATGGTATGATTCTTCGACGACCAATCCACCTGTCATGAAATTTGCTATTCAGTACCTCTTCAACCGCACGCGAGTTATGTGCCGGACATCCATCATGATGGAAGTACATCGCCATTCTGCCATGCAGTGAAACATCTTGTAGTAACATCGGTAGAACATTACGTAGGAAATCAGCATACATTGCACCATTTAGATTGCCATCGATGAAATGGGGGCCAATTATCTTTCCTCGCCGGCCGCGGTGGTCTAGTGGTTCTAGGCGCTCAGTCCGGAGCCGCGCGACTGCTACGGTCGCAGGTTCGAATCGTGCCTCGGGCATGGATGTGTGTGATGTCCTTAGGTTAGTTAGGTTTAAGTAGTTCTAAGTTCTAGGGGACTGATGACCATAGATGTTAAGTCCCATAGTGCTCAGAGCCTTTTGAACCATTTTTTTATCTTTCCTCCCATAATGCCGCACCATACATTAACCCGCCAAGGTCGCTGATGTTTCACTTGTCGCAGCCATTGTGGATTTTCCGTTGCCCAATAATGCATATGATGCAGGTTTACGTTACCGCTGTTGATGAATCACGCTTCGTCGCTAAATAGAACGCGTGCAAAAAAATCTGTCATCGTCCCGTAATTTCTCTTGTGCCCAGTGGCAGAACTGTACACGACGTTTGAAGTCGTCGCCATGCAATTCCTGATGCATAGAAATATGGTACGGGTGCAATCGATGTTGATGTAGCATTCTCAGCACCGACGTTCTTGAGATTCCCGAATCTCGCGCAGTTTGTCTGCTACTGGTGTTCGGATTAGCCGCGACAGCAGCTAAAACACCTACTTGGGCATCATCATTTGTACAGGTCGTGGTTGACGTTTCACATGTGGCTGAACACTTCCTGTTTCCTTAAATAACGTAACTATCCTGCGAACGGTCCCGGCATTTGGATGATGTCGTCCAGGATACCGAGCAGCATACATAGCACACGCCTGTTGGACATTTTCATCACAATAATCATACATCAACACGATATCGACCTTTTCCCCAATTGGTAAACGGTCCATTTTAACACGGGTAATGTATCACGAAGCAAATACCGTCCGCACTGGCGGAATGTCACGTGATACCACGTACTTATACGTTTGTGATTATTACAGCGCCATCTATCACAAAGAGAAAAAGTGGTCCAACTAAAACATTCATATTTCTTTACGTACTACACGAATATGTAATAAAAATGGGGGTTCCTATTTTTAAAAAAACGCAGTTGATATCCGTTTGACCTATGGCAGCGCCATCTAGCGGGCCGACCATAGCACCATCTGGTTTCCCCCTTCAAGATAGACGAGTTTCGTTCTTTGTAGTTTTTTCGTTTGATGTTTATTTCGTGAGATATTTGGCCCGGTCACTATCAATGGACCACCCTGTATACATGTCGGCCGCCAAGAATCGTAACAAGTGCAGACGAAGGGCCGAGCTTTCATTCAAAGTATAGTAAAGAACAGCAGCAAGAGATATAGAAAAAGTATGCTGCGCAATAACGCCAAGGGAAACTCCCGTTATATCTGGAGGAGGCGCGCACTGGAACGAATAATACACTGATCAGCAAGAACATTATGACCACTTACCTAATAGTCGGTATGTCCACCATAGGCACGGATAACAGCGGCGACGCGTCGTGGCATGGAAGCAATGAGGCCTTGGTAGGCCGCTGGAGGGAGCTGGCACCACATCTGCAAATACAAGTCACCTAATTCCCTTAAATTCCGAAGAGGGGGGGCGTTGAGCTCTGACGCCACGTTCAATCACATCGCAAATTTGTTCTATCGGGTTCAGATCTGGTGAGTTGGGGGGCCAGCACATCAACTGTAACTCGCCACGGCGTTCCTCGAACCACCCCACCACACTCCTGGTCTTGTATCTTCCTGAAAAATCTTCGGAGTATATGATCGTCATGAAGGGGTGTATGTAGCCTGCAACCAGTGTACGATACTCCTTAGCTGTCATGGTGCCTTGCATGAGTTCCACTGGACCCATCGATGCCCTCGCGAATATTCCCCAGAGCATAATGGAGCCGCCGCCAGATTGTCTACGTCCCGCAGTACAGGTGTCAAGGAACTTTTCCCCTGGAGGACGCAGGATTCGCACCCTCGCATCGGCATGATGAAGAAAGTATCGGGATTCGTCAGACCATTCAAGGCTCTGCCACTGCGCCCGCGTCCAGTCCCGATTGTCACGCGCCCATTTCAGTCGTAGTTTCCAATGTCACGGTATTAACATTGGCACATGCATGTGTCGTCGGCTGCGGAGGCCTATCATTAGGAGTGTTCGGTACACGGTGTGTACAGACACACTTTTACTCTGCCCAACATTAAAGTCTAATGTTAGTTCCGCCACAGTTCGCCGCCTGTTCAGTTTTACCAGTCCGCCCAGTCTACGACGTCCGACATTTGTAATGAGGGGTGGTCGCCCAACCTCACGACGTCTGGGTGTGGTTTCACCTTGGTTTCACTACGTGTTGAAGACGCTCGCCACAGCACTCCTCGAACACCCGAAAAGTCGCGCGGTTTTCGTCCTCGGTCAACCTCAGACAGATCGCGTGCCTTCTCCATTCTACACAGGCAGCACGTTCATTGATACTACAAGCACCATGTGTGTGTACGACTAGCAGTCATTCCTCGCAGGTGACGCTGCTGTCGCCTGAACGGGTTTACATCGATAACAGGTCGGTGGTCATATGTTCTGGCTGATCAGTGTATAGGTAGAATGCAAGTAAACACAATGAGAAGGGTACATACAACACAAATGGAAGTACAGGGCTATTACAAATGATTGAAGCGATTTCATAAATTCACTGTAGCTCCATTCATTGACATATGGTCACGACACACTACAGATACGTAGAAAAACTCATAAAGTTTTGTTCGGCTGAAGCCGCACTTCAGGTTTCTGCCGCCAGAGCGCTCGAGAGCGCAGTGAGACAAAATGGCGACAGGAGCCGAGAAAGCGTATTTCGTGCTTGAAATGCACTCACATCAGTCAGTCATAACAGTGCAACGACACTTCACGACGAAGTTCAACAAAGATCCACCAACTGCTAACTCCATTCGGCGATGGTATGCGCAGTTTAAAGCTTCTGGATGCCGCAAGTTTCACGCGTAGCCCGCGGAAGTCGACGAATAAAGCAAGCAGGGAGCTAAACGTGCCACAGCCGACGATTTGGAAATCTTACGGAAAAGGCTAAACCAGAAGCCTTACCGTTTACAATTGCTACAAGCCCTACACCCGATGACAAAGTCAAACGCTTTGAATTTTCGGCGCGGTTGCAACAGCTCATGGAAGAGGATACGTTCAGTGCGAAACTTGTTTTCAGTGATGAAGCAACATTTTTTCTTAATGGTGAAGTGAACAGACACAATGTGCGAATCTGGGCGGTAGAGATTCCTCACGCATTCGTGCAGCAAATTCGAAATTCACCAAAAGTTAACGTGTTTTGTGCAATCTCACGGTTTAAAGTTTACGGCCCCTTTTTCTTCTGCGAAAGAAACGTTACAGGACACGTGTATCTGGACATGCTGGAAAATTGGCTCATGCCACAACTGGAGACCGATAGCGCCGACTTCATCTTTCAACAGGATGGTGCTCCACCGCACTTCCATCACGATGTTCGGCATTTCTTAAACAGGAGATTGAAAAACCAATGGATCGGTCGTGGTGGAGATCATGATCAGCAATTCATGTCATGGTCTCCACGCTCTCCCGACTTAACCCCATTCGATTTCTTTCTGTGGGGTTATGTGAAAGATTCAGTGTTTAAACCTCCTCTACCAAGAAACGTGCCAGAACTGGGAGCTCGCATCAACGATGCTTTCGAACTCATTGATGGGGATATGCTGCGCCGAGTGTGGCAGGTACTTGGTTATCGGCTTGATGTCCGCCGAATCACTAAAGGGGCACATATCGAACATTTGTGAATGCCTAAAAAAACTTTTTGAGTTTTTGTATGTGTGTGCAAAGCATTGTGAAAATATCTCAAATAATAAAGTTATTGTAGAGCTGTGAAATCGCTTCAATCATTTGTAATAACCCTGTACTGAGAGATGAACAATAAGAATTGATAAGTGAATGAGGAGACAAGGATAAAGGTGAGGCAGTGAGTCTGGTTACCATTGTTGAAGTATGTGGAGGGGAGATTAAAGTTTCGGTGGTTTCTGGGTCTCAGATCCGTGCAGTTGCTAAGAATTTACACATAAACATTGTTGCAGGTGTACGTTGACTAGTGGCTGTAAGGTAAAAGGTGCTATTGGATAACATGCAAAAAATATAAAATGTCAAGTGTTGTTGCAGGTGGAGATCAGAAGGGAGGTGTTTAGAATAGTTGCTGTAGTAGTACCTAACTTTCAAGCTGAGTTGATGATGGGATCAGACTGGTTAGCAGACCGAAAAGCAGAAACATATTAGAGAATAAACGAAATAAGAACGCGATGTGGACATAGAGTGAGGACAGCACACTTTTGTGGGAAGCAGCCAGTTGCAGCAAAAGAAATAACAGTGTCATGTGGAGACGGATAAAAGACTGCCTAGTTTTGTGGAAAGGCAGCCAGCAGCAGTATGCAGTGGTAGAGGAGCAAGAGGAAGAGGAGAACGAAATGACTACTAACAACAGGAGAGTAACATACTTATCAGGAGAGGAAGAAGCAGCTGGAGGAAATAAGAATAAAAGCAGTAGCCGTAGAACAATTACCGGAAGAGGCATCAGTAGAACTTACTAATTTGTTACTAAATTAGAAACATATTTTTAGCAAAAGTCCAAAACGATTAAAAGACCACATTACAAAATAAAAATAAAGGCACGCGCACTATATTTTACGGCTTCATATAAGATTCCGGACGCAATATGCAGCAATCGAAAGGGAATTGCAAAAGATGATGGCGGCAGCAACCATAAAAATTAGGTACAGCCAGTACAACAGCCCATTGCTTGTTGTAGACAAATAAGGAGATGTACGAGTCGTGCTAGACACAAGTAAGGTGAATAAAATATTGGAACTAGAGAGAGACAGACCAGCAAGCATTGAAGAATTATTACAGAAGTTTAATAGTGCTAAGGTATTAACAAGTTTGAAACTGACTTCCAGATATCATCAAGTATTGTTGGACACACAATACATATAGTGTAGCATTCCTTTATGAAGGGCAGTGCTATCGGTATCGCATGCATTCCGTGTTCAACAAAGAGCTATTAAAATGCGTCATCTTGTATGTAGACGACGTTCTGATTGCAAGCTGTACATGGAATGAACATTTAACAACGTTAAAGGAAGTTTTTTCAGAAATATTAAGCTACAGGAGCTAAACTGCACTTGACAAAATCAAAGTGTGGTAGGCAGGAAACAAAATTTTTGGGGCGCATAATTACGCTGGAAGGTATAGAGGAAGACAAGGAAAATTGGAGGCAATTCGTAACTTCCCGACACCAAGCTGCAAGAAGCAGCTTCGAAGGTTTTTATGGCCTGTGCAGCTTCTGCCGTCGCTTTATAGATAAACAGGTGTTAAATTATTAAATGATGAGTCTTCCCACAACCTGCTTCAGAAGAGTAGCGTGTGGTTATGGACGGAAAATTGTGAGGAAGCATTTTAGCGGATTAAACGTGTTCTTTATGTAAAGCTGTCATATTCGATTCCGATAGTCCGATAGCCGCTAAAATTAATATAAAGTAAACAGATCGTCCTCATAAACGCGAGCCCAGTGTCTTACCACTGCGGAACATAGCTCAGTTGTATCCTGTGGACTCTCGTATTGTCTGCTGTCCGCGGCGACAGCAGACTTGATTCTGTTTCGTAGCTTTCTTCTAGAATTTTTCGTCATTCAGCTTCACTACAGCTTTAGCCGACGGGTACCAAATTTTTGCAGGTTGTACACCAACCACACCCATTTAGTGTTCCTCAGCTAGGAAGCTAGCAGCGAATGTTGAAGACGTGTGTACTTACGTTTCGAATTTCACTGCATTCACTATCATCATCATCTGGAACAAGTGGCCCGATCTGTTTTGCACGTAAGTCGTCATGTGTTGAGGCACAACAGATACGAAAATCCTAGAGGGAAAATGAGTATTTGTAGACTGTGTGATGATGAAATAATTGGTATACTTTGCTACAGTTTAAAAAATGAGTCGTTGCAGGGAGTAAGCCGTTTTCATAAACATCTTCAGAACCACGTTTTATCAAAAGAACTCAAAACTGAAACAATAGCATATTGAACATGACAGAAAGAGTACCTAATGTCCTCCATCAATTTTACACAGCTATGGTTATTTCATTAACGCAGCGATGTAGTAATATCTGGTGGGAATTCCTCATACGTTTCTTTAAAAAAACTGTACTGACTGTATTGTATTAACCACAGACTGAATTTCAGTCTACTGAGAAAAAGAATAGTAGAAAAGAGAGAAGCCACAGAGTGAATTTATGTGTGCTGCAGTCACGCTGCTCGGATCATTTGCTGCCTGAAGTCCTAACTCATGAGGGTTTATATTGGTCCATCCGAGAAACCGACGAAATTCAAACACCACTGATAACAGAACTAGAGAGGATGACGTTTAGCGTCGCTATTCGCACTCCATCTGGTAAACTGCTGCTTCAGACATGGGCACCAGACTTCGGCTTATCATCTACACTCTTAGTTGTGACGGGAACCGGGAAAGCTAGACGAATAGTTAAGGATAGTGAGAAAAAGCCATGGCAGATCACTAACCTGATTAAATGAACGACATGTTCCACCAAAGTCATTAACAGGGCTCAAAAGCAAACCGGTTAGTAACACTCGCTGCAGTTGGTTCCCTGTCCCGCCCGCATCTCGTGGTCGTGCGGTAGCGTTCTCGCTTTCCAAGCCCGGGCTCCCGGGTTCGATTCCCGGCGGGGTCAGGGATTTTCTCTGCCTCGTGATGGCTGGGTGTTGTGTGCTGTCCTTAGGTTAGTTAGGTTTAAGTAGTTCTAGGGGACTGATGACCGTAGCAGTTAAGTCCCATAGTGCTCAGAGCCATTTGAACCATTTTTTGGTTCCCTGTCCATTCCTTGCATCCGATAATCATTTATAAGCACCAGAAGTAATCGGGTGCATCCACCTTCGATCGCTATCCCAGACTTCACGTAGGAGGATGCACCTTTGTACATTACATGGGCATTAACGTGCGTTGATCGACCTTCGGACGTTATCCCGGGCTTACTGCGGGTGGATCCACCTTCGGATACAAGCATTCAAATCTGTTACAAATATGTATGAGTGATACTGACACAGTATCTTGCGCTGCACGGCTGGACTATAGCTGAACTACTGAGGTGCATCATCAAGTGATTGTTTATAGCATTCAACCCGTTAGTGCCGGCCGGAGTGGCCGAGCGGTTCTAGACGCTACAGTCTGGAAGTGCGCGACCGCTACGGTCGCAGGTTCGAATCCTGCCTCGGGCATGGGTGTGTGTGATGTCCTTAGGTTAGTTAGGTTTAAGTAGTTCTAAGTTCTAGGGGACTGATGACCTCAGAAGTTAAGTCCCATAGTGCTCAGAGCCATTTGAACCATTTCTTTCAACCCGTTAGTCAACATGTATTGATGATACTGATGTAATACTCCTGTCTTACCCTGCTTGACTGGTCTGTAGATGAACTTTCGAGGTGCATCATCAAGTGATTGTTCATAGCATCATCTCCTTAGTCAATACGTATGAGTGATACTGACGGAAACTGTGCACCAGTGCAACCCATGTTACAAGTAAGGGTGGACACAACCCATATTAATGAGCGTCAAAAGGTGCTTCTATCGTGGGTAGATTCCTCCCAAACAGTGTCCCAGACCTAATGCTGTTGGATGCACTTCCGAACCCTATTCCCACCTACCCTGGACAGTGGGGGCCTCCAGAGAAGCTGGCACACAAAATAGCGTGACACACGCAGTAACCTTTCACAGAACACGGATGACAAGGCCTTCATCGACACCATTTTTACGGAAGGGATCACGAACTTAGCATTAGAAGGCAGCGTGGAGGGTAAAAATCGTAGAGGGAGATCAAGAGATGAATACACTAAGCAGATTCAGAAGGATGTAGGTTGCAGTAGGTACTGGGAGATGAAGAAGCTTGCACGGGATAGAGTAGCATGGAGAGCTGCATCAAACCAGTCTCAGGACTGAAGACCACAACAACAACAATAACGACAACAATTGTCCTATCCTATCAATTTGTAATTTTCATGGCTTTTCCTACAAAAACGCCAATTTTACTTCCTATCCTATCAATTCCTTGTGAATTTAGCGACCTGTCTTGCCATTTTGCCAGTTTTATGGCCTATCCCACAAACTTCCGGATTTGGCGCCACTGAACTAACATTTTCCACCATTTTGTGGAATTTGAAATGCAGAGATACCTAATAACTCACAACAACCCAAATTTAGAAACAACGTCATGCTTTGTAATGAATATGTTGGAGTCCTCCACATACTGTCTTTTCAATCTCCATTTCTTTATTCAGCTTCCCCTATACTCCTTACAGCTTTCTGAATTTTTGAAGCTGAGTGTACCTTTTTTATACAGGTAGGTATTCGTCACACATGCCCTGTGCAGTTCGTGAAGGATGGGGGACATAATTTTAGATGCCTCTTCTATACAAGGCTGAAAGTTCTAACAATCGACAGCCACCTGTAGCCAGAGACCCATGTGGTCCTCTCTCTACGTATATAGAAAAATCTTACTCATTTAGTGGGTGACATGATGTACACACATTTCATTCGGAAAATGAACGTTCTTTTCCTTCTTCTCCTCCATGTCCTATTTTATTTTACACACATATCCCGTTTCTCTATATACGAGGGCAGTTAAATAAGTAATGCAACACATTTTTTTTTCTCGGCCAATTTTGGTTGAAAAAACCGGAAATTTCTTGTGGAATATTTTCAAACATTCCCGCTTCGTCTCGTATAGTTTCATTGACTTCCGACAGGTGGCAGCGCTGTACGGAGCTGTTAAAATGGCGTCTGTAACGGATGTGCGTTGCAAACAACGGGCAGTGATCGAGTTTCTTTTGGCGGAAAACCAGGGCATCTCAGATATTCATAGGCGCTTGCAGAATGTCTACGGTGATCTGGCAGTGGACAAAAGCACGGTGAGTCGTTGGGCAAAGCGTGTGTCATCATCGCCGCAAGGTCAAGCAAGACTGTCTGATCTCCCGCGTGCGGGCCGGCCGTGCACAGCTGTGACTCCTGCAATGGCGGAGCGTGCGAACACACTCGTTCGAGATGATCGACGGATCACCATCAAACAACTCAGTGCTCAACTTGACATCTCTGTTGGTAGTGCTGTCACAATTGTTCACCAGTTGGGATATTCAAAGGTTTGCTCCCGCTGGGTCCCTCGTTGTCTAACCGAACACCATAAAGAGCCAAGGAGAACCATCTGTGTGGAATTGCTTGCTCGTCATGTGGCTGAGGGTGACAATTTCTTGTCAAAGAATGTTACAGGCGAAGAAACATGGGTTCATCACTTCGAACCTGAAACAAAACAGCAATCAATGGAGTGGCGCCACACCCACTCCCCTACCAAGAAAAAGTGTAAAGACATACCCTCAGCCGGTAAAGTCATGGTTACAGTCTTCTAGGACGCTGAAGGGGTTATTCTGTTCGATGTCCTTCCCCATGGTCAAACGATCAACTCTGAAGTGTATTGTGCTACTCTTCAGAAATTGAAGAAACGACTTCAGCGTGTTCGTAGGCACAAAAATCTGAACGAACTTCTCCTTCTTCATGACAACGCAAGACCTCACACAAGTCTTCGCACCCGAGAGGAGCTCGCAAAACTTCAGTGGACTGTTCTTCCTCATGCACCCTACAGCCCCGATCTCGCACCGTCGGATTTCCATATGTTTGGCCCAATGAAGGACGCAATCCGTGGGAGGCACTACGCGGATGATGAAGAAGTTATTGATGCAGTACGACGTTGGCTCCGACATCGACCAGTGGAATGGTACCGTGCAGGCATACAGGCCCTCATTTCAAGGTGGCGTAAGGCCGTAGCATTGAATGGAGATTACGTTGAAAAATAGTGTTGTGTAGCTAAAAGATTGGGGAATAACCTGGTGTATTTCAATGCTGAATAAAACAACCCCTGTTTCAGAAAAAAATGTGTTGCATTACTTATTGAACTGCCCTCGTATGAAGATAGTAACTGTTCTCGAAAAAACAGATACCATCGATGACCGTATAGCTTCTCTAGAATAAATGATAATTAGTTGAAACCCTCAGCTGCCGATAGGTATTGTTGAAAAATGTGTGCCCCGACCGGGACTCGAACCCGGGATCTCCTGCTTACATAGCAGACGCTTATTTTTCTAGAGATTTTATTCTAGAGAAGCTGCACCGTCGTCAATGGTATCTTTTCTTTCGAGAACAGTTACTATCTTCATACATCTAGTTAAAGGCTACCTAGCCATTGATCTTCGTCTGTGCGAATGCGCACAAGTTTCTCGAACTCTTACGGGAATCGTCACCTTAGTGTGCGCAAGTAATGAGTGGATGGTACTTTACGTATGTAGATTGTGGACAGTTGGGAATGTGGGTCTCAGGGGAAGCGTGCAAGGTATACGTTTGTCTATGTCTTTTAATGCTACCATGTGAGCTGTACATCACACAAATTGGCTGCCACCTATATGTCAGGTTGTGCTATAATTATATCCCACTTCTATTAATCCAGCCCTATAAGAGTCTAAGTCTGATGAGCAGTTATGGTAACCTGATGTAATTTTACATAATACACTACGGAGAAGGCGAATCATTTCCTAAAACGTGTGATGCAAGTAATAGTATATCTATCAGGACGAGTAATTGTAGGTATTTTTACGACAGTATATTGACATTAGCGTAGCATGATGGAACTCTAAAACATTTTCCCGTATACTGTGATCTGTTCGTAGCGTTAGAACAGTAGGATGGCAGCACCTAATACACACATCGAAAACATCACGAGCCAACCAATCACATAAAGCGATTATCAGTAGTGTCGTCACAGCTCCCAATACCTCATTAAATGTGCTGAGTTTTATAGTATTTGAGCTGTATTTGACGTACATTGTATTCTAGCATTGCAATGAACTGCTGAGATATAGTTCCTAGTGTGGTCTCGTAATTAAAACCTATTTGTCATATTGATGAGTGGTACTGACCTAGTACCGTGATCTGCACGGCTGAACTGTAGCTGAACTATTGAGGTGCATTATCAAGTAACTGTTTATAGCATTCAACCTATTAGTCAACATGTATCGATGATACTGACGTAACATCTTACACTTCATGGCTGGTCTGTAGTTGAACTGTTGAACTGCATCATCAAGTGACTGTTTATAGTATCAGCCTATTAGCCAATATGTCTGTGTGATACTGACGGGCCGGCCAGTGTGGCCGAGCGGTTCTAGGCGCTTCAGTCTGGTACCGCGCGACCGCTACGATCGCAGATTCGAATCCTGCCTCGGGCATGGAAGTTTGTGATGTCCTTAGGTTAGTTAGGTTTAAGTAGTTCTAAGTTCTAGGGGACTGATGACCTCAGATGTTAAGTCTCATAGTGCTCAGAGCCATTTGAACTATTTTTGATACTGACGGAAACTGTGCAGCAGTGCAGCCCACGTTACAATTAAGGGTGGACACATCCCGTATTAATGTGCACCAACAAGTGATTTTCGTTAGATAGTGCATGTGTCAGAAAGTGACATTAGATGTCAGCTATTGAATCTTAAAACTGTATTTTACCACCAGAAGCTGACAGCATGTATCAACTACCACATTACAAATAGCGTCTTCAGTTACAAATACGCAGCAAACAAAATTGTAACACATTAACTCATGATGTATAGATTCAGTTGTGTAACTTGAAGTCGTAGTTTAAAAGAGTTCAAAAAATGAATAAGAAAAGAGATACTTCATGAGAAATTTTTATCCTCCAAATACCATTTCATCAGTGCTCTTACATTGTTGATCATGAAACACTAATCTTCAGGAGTAATGAAAATTTTTTTCAACTTTTTCAGTGGTGCAGAATCATGAGATTACTTGTCAACTATTTTGACAGGATCCACATCTAGTAATTTTACTTTCTCATCACCTGTCACCATAATGTAATGTGCACGTCTACACACATCCCTCACCGTGCTTTTCTTAGTAAGTAACTGCACTCCATCCATAGCCCACTGCTGATGGTGATCGTCTTCTGCGTTTTCTCTAATGGGTTGCTGAATGCTGTATCCTGTGCGTCTGTGCTATTATGAGAGAACCTCAGCGATAACTTACTTGCCAAAATGGTTCAAATGGCTCTGAGCACTATGGGACTCAACTGTTGTGGTCATCAGTCCCCTAGAACTTAGAACTACTTAAACCTACCTAACCTAAGGACATCACACACATCCATGCCCGAGACAGGATTCGAACCGGCGACCGCAGCAGCAGCGCGGCTCTGGACTGGAGCGCCTAGAACCGCACGGCCACCGCTGCCGGCTAACTTACTTGCCATCTACAAGAGCAGCAGCTGCTTGTTTTAGCACAAAACTACTTACATCGCCTTTAAATTGACGAAGGTCTACAAATTCTCTCTTCATTCCGAAAGGATGTTGACGTGTAAGTAGAGTGGGACTCAAGTGTACGAATACATGACGGTTTCATCTCTGGACTCGCATTGCACCACTCTTACCTGTTGTGGATTGGCAAGACAGCCAACCCACTATGAGGAAGCCGAAAGGCTCACGTTTAAGCTCACGCAGGCTGGCGTGAGGTCTGGAACAGGACACGGAAATGAGACTAGTAAAAAACGTACGTAGCTTCTGGAATACTTAACTTTAATCCATAATTGGTGAACATCGCTCTTGACGGTACATGTTTTACAGCATCAGTAGTAACTGGTAATGGCGCCTTGCTAGGTCGTAGCAAATGACGTAGCTGAAGGCTAAGCTAACTATCGTCTTGGCAAATGAGAGCGTTATTTGTCAGTGAACCATCGCTAGCAAAGTCGGCTGTCTAACTGGGGCGAGTGCTAGGAAGTGTCTCTAGACCTGCCGTGTGGTGGCGCTCGGTCTGCAATCACTGATAGTGGCGACACGCGGGTCCGACGTATACTAACGGACCGCGGCCGATTTAAAGGCTACCACCTAGCAAGTGTGGTGTCTGGCGGTGACACCACATTACCCACAACTATTGGGTGTTTCCTGCAGGCTAACCTTTCCACGCTGATGGTAACAGAAGGAATTTCAAGTCGCTATTGAGTGCCAGGACCACATTCACATGTTTAGATCGCCTAGAAATCAAGCTTTACGTATTGGCGAAATGCAGGGTTCTTGTGCCACTTAACTAAGGCTTGCATTATAATTTCATTGACACAGTTGTCATTTACTGGTGTGCACACGACAAACGATTCGACAAATAGACGGATCTCATATTAATGTCCAACAGCAATTTCTTATTTCGCCATCTTGACAAGTGCAGACAAGTCGGGGCTTGTAAAACGACTTGGTCAATGTGTCAATACTTTTAGAGTCTCCAATACATAACCGATTCGGCAGAAAAGCGCATCTGCTTTTCTCACGACAGGCTGAGGCTTGCAAAAATGCTTAGTATGCTAGCTCAGACTTTCTATTGTCTAATCGACATGTGTGGCATATTACGCCAACGAAATACTCTACCAAATATTAGCTCTACCATACGGACGCCAGCCGTCCAGTCTGTCTGTTGCGATCGCTGATACATAGTATAGATTTTGAAAAGATAAGCCCGCTTTAGCTGTAAAACCTTTATTTATGGGCACGGACGGTTTCACTGCATTCTAGTTGCATCATCACGTGCAGCCTGTACAAATTGAGATACAAAGAGTAAGGCAAGGAAACGTAATTCAAATAAAAAGTGCATGCGGGATGAATATACTCACAAATTCAAGACATGTTCCGAATGAGAAAAGAGAAGAGATTATTCCAGCGTTCATCGTCAGCAATTTTTTGCTAAGTAACGGACGTCAAACTTAAAATCAGATAGAACGCTCCAGTGATACCTAGAAAGAACGTAAGCTAATAAAAAGAGATATCTAATAGACGATATTAGGTAGGTAAAATACTAAGAAATTCCACTCACCACGAGTAACAGTATCTGATGAGATAACGGGGTCCCTGTATACCGAAACAGTGATCAAAGAACAGACCGTATATGATCATATACCAGATAATGTGAAATCTGAGCAGCTAACGCACAATCATTTACCTAAAATGGATTGAAAAACATTGAGGTGAAGACCCTGTTATTCAATCTTAGATTCCCCAAAATCCAGTTTGAACCTATTTTAGAGCTTAGCACGAAACTGACGTGAAGTGAGATGGAGATGAATATCGTGTCATACCTAAACAGCTCAATCCGGAGAAAGCGATGCATTGCGATGGCAGATTGCACATGGCAGATACACACAACAAGCGCGCGCACTGGATTTTGTACTAACAGGCGGCGTGTTGAGACCCAACTGCGGAGAGAACAGATAGCGAGATTTAGAGAAGAGTCATGTACAGTACGCATGCGTAAATAATATAATATAATAGAATATACCTATTTTTCCAACGAACAACTCAGTTCATACATACAATATCAGGAACAAAAATGATATGCATGTGGACTTAAAAGCACTTACTTTAGTTCAAAAAGGGGTCCACTACTCAGGAACACTCATCTTCAATAATTTGCCAGCAAACATAAAAAATTTAGTTACAAATAAATATCAGTTTAAAACGAGCCTGAAAGACTTACTAGTGGCGAACTACTCCTACTCCATTGACGAAATTTTTAATAGAACAAATGATGTATTGTATTTATTCATACTATTAGTATTGTTATTTCAGCTTAAAAAAATTGACATGTTCCACATCCACGAGGATCTCCTCAGCACAGATCTATGGAACGAAAAACTAATCTAATCTGGGTGAAGCCGTGAGTTTTACGACGACACGATAAAAGCATTCAACAAAACTTGTTACGTGAGCTTACAGTGGAAGACGTCAAGTCGTACATCAATTACTTAAGAATGGATGAGCATACATTTCTGTATGTGCTCAGTGAAGTGTATCCTCATATCACAAAGCACAATATTCACTTAAGAACTGCTACATCTTCAGAAGACAGGCTCACTGTAACACTCGGATTCCTTGATACAGGAGAGGGTTATGTTATGTTAGGTTAGGCTAGGTCAGGTCAGGTCTCCAATCTTCTTAATCTATTTTTGTATTCAGGGTGCCTCACGTTGTAAAGAGCCTCATCAATTTCATACATCTCTATTAATTTTGTAGTTGTCGGCACACGCCAATTGTATTTACCGGCAATGTTTATAGAAACACTACAGACGACAGAACGCTGCAGCGATGCTAGCGCTCGATGTGGTAACATGTCACATTGCAGTGAACAGAAGACAAGCGATTTCTTTGATCAAATCTACAGCGAGGCCCTAGATTTGATCAAATATTGGACGACATTTGACAAAGTTCCTATTACACCATCAAATATCTTTGACGAAGATTTTTGACAAAGATATTTGACAAAGAGATTTGATAGTGTAACACCGGCCTAACTGCGCCACGGGCAATGGGGCTGCGTCCTCAGCAAAGCAGAGCGACCAAAACGAGTTAGCGGCATTCGACTTAAGTGGGATGACGGATGACACCTGTACTGCATGAGCGCAGCTCACGAGTAAACGGGTGTCGCAGGAACTTGTGTCATCACACTTGTCGGCTTGTCCGCCACGCTATGCGAACGTTCGTCTCCGTGCAGGGCTCACTAGAAATCAATAAGCAATTGAAAAAGTACCCATTAAAGGTCTCAGGTTTGTCGTGTGCTGTCGAGAGCTTGCGTGCATTTAAACGCGCAGTCAAGGATTATCAAACTCGTTTGAAATAGTTACTGGTTCCCCGCCGTAGATGGCTGCTGACGCTCGTAAGACCTGCAGGTCACGTGCTGTGACCTACGCGCCACGGCCTGTCTTTCTCGTGGGCCTTGGCCTGACGCAAAGAAAAATGAAATGTTTACAGATTGCCGCAGCGTCTCTCTGCAGCCGTGAGCTGCCCTGTGCCCGCACAGCCCCCACTTCATCATCCCAGTACTTCTGGCATCCTCATCGGGTGTCAGAGTAGAGACCGTCGTCTTTGCAGTACGGCGTTCGGATCCACCGGCTATACATAATCTATAAGAGCATTCAGATACAGCAGCCCAAGTTGTCGTGAGTCTCGAACAGTTTTTTTTAATGTTTAGGATTCTCTTTTTTTGCGATGTGTTGGTTATTCAGGAAAGATGTCGAGAAGCAACACAGACCGTACCCACAGATAGACTTGATTCTACATTCACTCAAAGTGAATTTCCGGTGCTGCTAGACACACAGGCATGCGATTTGAGGCTTAATGCTAGTTAAATTGGTTTCTTCATTACGTTGAACACCCCTTGCATTGTTTTGTTGTGAACCTTAGTGAGATTTGTAGTATGGGAAACCTGTACCTGTAAGATGCAGCCTGTGTAATTTTTTGTGCCTTCTGCGACTTGTACTGAGTTTGCTGCCCTAGAGAGTTATATTTGTCGTCGTTTAAGTCATAATGTGAATCAATGTTTTGAGTCTAAGTGGTAAGACATAGGAATTAAGTTTGTTTTGTTCTGTGTTGTTTTTTAGTAGTTTACTATGGTAAGTGTGAGAGTAGTCACATGACCAGGCGGAGGAGATTTTATTTTTCTGGCTGTGCGGTTTGTGATTTGGGATGTTGAAGGGTGAAAGCAACGCAGTGGCAGATACAGGGACGCAACGCCTATCGGAACATGGGGCGGTGCGGATTTTATTGGAAAAGGCAGCTCAGTTAATTTAAGTAATCAGTTAGCAGCCAGGGGCGTGCTGTTGTGGTTGCCTCAAGTGCCAGAGTAGGAGACAGATCTGGGATGATTGTGCCACGTTCGAGTAGAGTATCTGAGGATTTGCCTTCTTTTGCAGAGGATCTAGAGACACCGGCTGTGATTAATGGTTGGACCAATAATCAGTTGTTGCACGTGGCTAAGCTGCGGTTAGCGGGAGAATCTAAATGTATGTGACGTATTCTGGGACCCAGAGAAAGGCGACGGAGTTTGAACAGTTGAAGGAAGGGTTGCTGCAGAGATATAAGAAACAGAACAGCGACCGTTACTTTCGGGAGAGGTTAAGTAAGATGGTAAAGAGGCAAGGGGAAACGATGGAGAAATTCGCAAAAAAATCAAATGGCTCCGAGCACTGAGGTCATCAGTCCCCTAGAACTTAGAACTACTTAAACCTAACTGACCTAAGGACACCACACACATGTATGCGCGAGGCAGGATTCGAACCTGCGACCGTAGCGGTCGCGCGGTTCCAGACTGAAGCGCCTAGAACCGCTCGGCCACAGCGGCCGGCGAGAAATTCGCAAATAGGATAAGAGAGATAAACGAGCACACTTAAGAATAGGGACAAAGTAATGAGGCAAATAAATTTCTGCTACAAGAGGCCAAACAGAGGCACTTGATGTCTTTTTGAGGGAATTGCCAGCGAATATGTCTATAAAGGTGCGCGAATGCACGCCGAGGGATTTTTACACTTCTATTCAGTTGGCGATTCTGTGTGGGGAAATAGACATAGCAACAGGGGTACGTGATAATCGGACAGTGTTTCCGACAAGCATAAAGTGCCCAAGTGTGGTCGTATGGGTCATGTACAGAAGCAGTGTCGTCAGCCACCAGGGAATGGGGATAAGGGTGATAATCAGCACGTGGAGGATGGACGAGTGGACGTGTAGTGTTAAGCGGTTGTTAAACGGCAGAGGGAGCCCGAGGTCCAAATTTCAATGCTACAAGTATGTATGCAGGGGTGGAATGTTTATTGGTAGGACTTATAGGAAACAGGAAATTTAAGTTTTTGTTGTACACAGGGGCACATGTGTCCATGGTTAGTAAGAACCTAGTAGGTCGAAGTAAGTTGAACCCACCACGTTAGAGGTTTGTGGATTAGGGGATGGAAAGATCACACCGTTAGGGCCAGTGCACATGGATTTTCGAATAGGGAAGATTCAATTTGATCAGCACTTGAAGGTTGTGGCCCTTGTTAGCAAAAGCTGTGACATGATCCTGGAGTAGATTTCTTGTTCCAGCATAATGCCAAAATTGACCTTGGACAGCGAACTGTGGACCTTACAAGGGAACCTCCCCATCGCACCCCCCTCAGATTTAATTATAAGTTGGCACAGTGGATAGGCCTTGAAAAACTGAACACAGATCAATCGAGAAAACAGGAAGAAGTTGTGTGGAACTATGAAAAAAATTAGAAAAATATACAAACTGAGTAGTCCATCCGAAGATATGCAACATAAAGGACAATGGGAGTGAAGGAGCGTCGTGGTCCCGTGGTTAGCGAGATCAGCTACGGAACGAGAGGTCCTAGGTTTAAGTCTTCCCTCCAGTGAAAAGTTTAATTTTTTTATTTTCAGTTTATGTGACAAACTCTTATGTTTTCATCACTTTTTTGGGAGTGATTATCACATCCACAAGAAAACCTAAATCGGGCAAGGTAAGAATCTTTTTACCCATTCGCCAAGTGTACAAGTTAGATGGGTCGGCAACATATTCCTGTCATGTGACGCACATGCCGTCACCAGTGTCTTATAGAATATATCAGACGTGTTTTCCTGTGGAGGAATCGGTTGACCTATGACCTTGCGATCAAATGTTTTCGGTTCCCATTGGAGAGGCACGTCCTTTCATCTACTAATCGCACGGTTTTGCGGTGCGATCGCAAAACACCGACACTAAACTTATTACAGTGAACAGAGACCTCAATGAACGAACGGACACATCATAACTTTGTGAAAATAAAGAAGGTAAAATTTTCAGTCGAAGGAGGTCTTGAACCAAGGACCTGTCGTTCCACAACTACTCACGCTAATCACGGGACCACGACGCTCCTGAGCTCACATTCTCCTTGATGTTGCCTATGCTCGCATGGACTACTCAGTTTGTATATTTTATTAATTTTTTTCATAGTTCCACACAACTTCTTCCTGTTTTCTCGATTGATCTGTGTTCAGATTTTCAAGGCCTATCCACTGTGTCAACTTATAACTAAATCTGAGGGGGGTGCGATGGGGAGGTTCCCTTGTTAGTGAAATGTTATTTCAGCTGGGGGAAACCGTTGTCAACGCGAAACTCTTGCGAGGGGCATTCAATGTAATGAACAAACCAGTTGAACTGTGCACGTTAGCATTAAGGCTCAATTCACATGACTGTGTTTCTAGTGGCACCGGTAAGTCACTTTGGGTGAATATGTAGTTAAGTCTACCTGTTGGTACAGTCTGTGTTGTCAGACCATTAGACGAAAATGATATCTGGGATACATTATGTTGTTTTGCGAAACATGGTATTGTATGTATACAGGAGGGGAAAGGGGGGTGAGTAGTACCCATGAACATAGATAACTATAGCACCATGGAAGTGAATCTTAGGAAAGGGATGTTGACAGCGAATTTAGATGTTCTGGATGAGGAGGATTAGTGCGTAAGGGGTGTCCATAGTAAAGAACCAGAAGCCGCCGATAGAAGTGCATTACGTAAGAAAATTGAGTATTGGAAAGGAGCGGAGAAGGAGCAGATGGAAGAACTGTCACGGGAATTTGAGGATTTGCTTGTTCCGCAAGGGCCATTGGCAGCAACGTCGATAGTTCAGCAGAGAATACCAATGGAAAACGAAGCATCAGTTTATCATAAAACCTATTGTATACCAAGGTATTTGCAACCAATAGTGGAGGATTTTATTAACCTTCAGCCAGCTGACGGTATAATAGAATATAGTAATAGCGCTTGGGGAGCTGGTATCATGGTTGTGCCAAAAAAGTCTATGGATGGGACAAGGAAATACAGGTTCTCCTGTGACTATCGTTATATCAACAGCAAGGTAGTAATGGATGCATACGCCATTTCTAATATATCTGAGCCTTGGATCTCATGGGGCAGTGCCTGTACTTTTCACCTATGGATCTAATGTGCAGTTATAGTCAGTTAGAAGAAGCTCCAGAGAATCGTCCAAAAACTGCGTTTTCCACGCCCAGAGGCCACTACCAGTATAAAAGGATGCAATTCACTCTAAAGAATGTTCCTGCAACGTTGCAGAGATTGTTGGACAGTGTGTTGAGCGGTTTGAAACCATGGCAGTATCTTGTATATCTAGACAATACCATAGTATTTTCGAGTAGCATGGAACAGCCTAGGCAGCATTTAAGGGAAGTGTTTAACAGGTTGCAAGCAGCATGTTTGACGTTGTGCCTCGAGAAGTGTCATTTTGCCTTGGATGAGGTGAGATATTTGGGCCATAATATTCGTAAGGATGGAGTGCGGACTGATCCAGGGTTGGTACAGGCAGTGCGGGATTTTCCAAAACCAAAACCAAAAACAATTAAAGAAGTTCAGTCCTCTGTCGGGACCTCGAATTTCTATAGAAAATTTAAAAAAAATGTTCGAATGTGTGTGAAATCTTATGGGACTGAACTGCTAAGGTCATCAGTCCCTAAGCTTGCACACTACTTAACCTAAATTATCCTAAGGGCAAACACACACACCCCTGCCCGAGGGATGACTCCAACCTCCACCGGGACCAGCCACACAGTCCATGATTGCAGCGCCCTAGACCGCTCGGCTAATCCCATGCGGCAAAATTTTTAAAGGGATTTGCCGACATAGCACAGTCATTGACACGGTTGTTACGAAAAGCTGTGAAGTTTGAGTGGACCAGGGAGTGTCAGGAAGCATTTGAAAAATTAAAGGAAGTACTGACATATAATATGGTTCTTGTTTTCCTACATTTTGAGAAGGAGTTTATTCTGGCATGCAACGCCTTTAATTGGAGGTAGTGGGATGTATTCTTGGCCAGGAAATTGATGAGAGGGAGAATCCTGTGGCTCATGCAGAAAGACAATTAAATGAAGTGGAAAGGAATTACTCAACGACAGAGAGTGACATGCTCAGTGTGATATTGGTCGCACCTTATGAAGGTAACGAGCTACGCTACCGAAATATCGTGCAAGTACGATGCTGATATCCGGCAGAACACCCGACAAACCAAGTTGTCATTAGATCGCTGGGAAAGCACGAAGAATTACATGCTTAGTGTGGTTTATGAGGTTACGTATTTTAAGAGTTTCTTGTACAGGAAAAAATATACATCTGAAAGACACATAGAAGGGGCTTTAAGGCTTACTGAGTTTGACTATGACGTCATACAGGAGACTGGGGAAAGCATAGTAATGCAGAGACACTAAGTATAAAAGAGGCAGTGGTGAAAACCTTGGGTTACGAAAATGGCAGAAAATGCAGGACAGTGATGGTGATTGTAAGCAGTACCAGACAAAGCCACAGTTTAGCACGTATGATGGTCTTTTGTGCAGAGAAACAAGGTTAGGACCACGAGTAGTGGCGCCAGCAGAGTTGAAGGAGGAAGTATTAAGGGAAGTGCATTATCATGTATTGTCCTATCATGGTGGATATAGGTCGACTAATAGGAGAGTGGCAGAGAGGTCCTGATAGAAGGGAAGGAGAAGTGATGTACATTGATATGTGAAGAGTTGTATACAGTGTATGTAAAGGGCCAATTTGATTGGGAAGCAGATAAAACTGTAGATACTGCCAGAAGCATGAAACCAATTTTTTATGTTGGGGACTGACATGGGACCTTTCGGTTGAATACCAGCACGGAAGAGATTCGTTTTGACAATAACAGACCATTTTTCGAGGTATGTAGAAACGCTAGCCATGCCGAATAAGCAGGCGATGATGGTCGTGCAAGTATTGGTGAACAACTGGATTCTGAAGTTTGTTGTACCCAAAACGATAATTATGGACCTATTGAAGGAACTTTGTCAGTTTCTGAACATAAAAAAGTTGAGGACGAGTGTGCAATCATCCGAAGGCCAATTGGAGGGCAGGGCTTGTGCACAGAACGATTAGTAAGATGCTAGGTTACTATGTAAATGCATATCAGGACTGGCACGAATATCTGGGTTATGCCATCCACATTTACAACTCAAAAGTTCACACAAATACTGGGTTGTCTCCATACGAGATAATATACGCACAGAAAATGCCATCTACATTTGACCTGATAAAGGTGTGAAAGGGAAGAAGTGGAGAATTAATGCACAATATCATTAGAATAGCTCAAGATGTATGGAAATTACTGAAAAAGATAAATACAAGAGTTTTGAAAAAGCAGAAGGAGGCAGTCAGACAAATGGCGAGTTTGTCACAGTGCAGAATGGGGCAATGGATGATGCAGTCCAGCCCATAAACATCGACAGGGAAGACCAAGAAATTCATTACGACGTATCAAGGGCTATATCAGGTAGTAGAAACCACCTCACCTGTCAGTGTTAAAATTCAGTTGCCACCAGAATGACAATTGTGCATCCTTGGGCACCTGCAGCTCTGTAAGGTTGTCCATACGTAATTCTTTCTATTTCACAAGGGAAAAAGGGGAAGAAGAAAATGGGAGGAACAGAAAAATGCGATTGGGTCAGACAATGAGGTGCATATGCTTTGCACTCTCGGAAGTAGTAGGAAGAATGTGTAAATTTTTTCTGTTGGTTAGTAGTGAATGACCATTCCGCTTCGATGTAATTTAGTTATGTTGTTTGGTTTTATGTGTATCATGGAGCATGCTAGGGGTAACAGTCTTCTGGAAAGGGAAGAAGTATGATAATGATCCCTTTCCTCGGGTTACCAAAAATGAGAATCTTGCGGTGATGCATCTCGTCATCCTCGTCAGGCTGGAAGCCTTGCAGGTCCAGAATCTGGACGGAGGAGGACTGTACTCGAGGCAGGAGGATCTGGGGATGATGAGTCACCTGCGAGCGTTAAGGTTAGTACTGAGATGCGGAATGAAGTGAGGAGATTGGAGGAGATATCTGATGGGTTTAAACGGAGTGCAGAAAGCAAAGGAGTGCTTGGGGAGGTAGCAGGGGAATATGGGAAATTGCATCAGGCGTATGGAATGCTACAGGAACGTAGGAGACAAATGTTAGAAACTATACAGCATGCGAGATGAAAGAGGGGCTGATTGAACCTGGGTGGAAAACTGTGGAGTCACTGTTTTTAACTGCAGACAAAACCTATGTTAAGGAACTGAACAGCATGGTGGAAACCGTAACGAAATTGGCAGTGGAGAGTAAAGCAACGGAGGCGTGGCACACGACACAGATAGGGAGTTTAGGAGGGTAACTCCTGAACAACAGGCCATTACTTCGTAAGTAGGCCCAAAGGTGATGGAGTATGCTAAAACATCGGAAGACGTCCATTATGTTGATGAGACTTTTGCAAGGAGTAGCTGAGAGTGTATGGGATGTGCAGGGAGTAGTGACAAGCCTGCAGAAACCTTTGCATCACACCTAATGCTGGTAGCTGAGTACTGATTTGCTACCATTGGGGCAGTACTTGCTGGGATTATGCAAAGCGCAGAAAGAACTGCCACCAGGATAAAGTTGGGTAATGGAAACTAGTAAGCAAAACGTACCGTTTTACTATCACGTGGCATCGGTAGAATAAAAAACTGATCCACCACAGACATACATTCCGGTTCGGTTTTCAGTAATGGAGAAGCATGCGATATTTTAGTGCTGTACTATTCATCCATAACAAGTGGGGAGGGGGGGGGGGCTTGAGGAAGTTCGAGGAAGTGAGGATTTAGGGGATGTAGCTAACCTCGGCAGATAGAGGCAAGTACACTGTAATCTCAATTTTAAAATTTCAATACAGGAAGGATAGCTGTGTGTCCATCCAGGGCGATACACATCGTTCCGAATGCATGTGCAGTGCAATTGTTTCTGGCCAGGCAGAAGAAGATAGATTGCCTGAGTGATACAGTGAAACGCTAGCTGAGTCAACAGCGAGTCGGGTAGCACAGAGCTTACTCCATCTGCGAACGTCTGGTGGTAAGTACCAAGCTGCTACGAGCAGGGTGGATTCACGGATGCTAGACGCATGTAACTCGAAGGAAGTGGAATATTGATTAATGGGGTCACATGAAACGTATTCGGACCAACTTTTCATCTACCAGCGTCAATTTCAGGGGCCACACACGTCAACACCACATAGCCACAGCTATACTGGCCAGAGACAACGTTAGGATTTCTGCCCAAACGAAATACAACCTTTCTGCATCACACTTTGGAGCTGGGTCTAATACAGTCCATGGATAAATTCATGGCCGAGCAAGAGGGGCTCATCTCAGGCGAGCAGCTGATGCAAAACGTAACGTGTTACAGAGGACAGCAGTGGGTAACAGTCTTTCTCAGTGTCACTGTGCCGAGTGCCACAGCGGCCCTGGCCCTGGTATGCGTTGCTTTCATTCTCATAACGCGAAAAGGCAGCATATAAAAGGAACCGTCAGTGGTACAAATCCCAGTGGACTGGATACCGAAAGCGTGAGAGGAAAAAGGAACTAAAGAATTCTTTGTGCTTACCGCTTAAGTAACAATGCAACATTAGGATTCATGCGTGTGTGGGTGAGGCAAAATGGCTGGAGTACCATGAAATAACATATTTTATTATGAGCACTTGTAGGGGACATTTAAAAGATTTGATTGTGCTTAAGAGAAACCCATATAACTAAGAAGTCCGTAATGGCAGTTAGAGGTCGACTCGGACATCTGGCCTTCTCACGGGGAAAAATAATGTAGCAAAATCACCAGGTAAGGTGGTTTTAGTGAGAATTTGCGGCAGTGGATTCCAGCTATACCCTCAAGCCAGGCGCGGGCTTGCTTATAATAACTATCTGCAATGTGAAGTACCAAAGCATGTCGGGCTCGCATGGGCCTAAGAGTAGACGAAAAAGCGTGTTCAGATGGATTGTGAGTAGCTCTTGCCGCAAACCGCCATCGAAACCAGTGCAGTGTACATAACCTAATGTGTGTCAGTATGTGACATGAAGAGGTGCATTCGCAAAACATATG
This sequence comes from Schistocerca cancellata, assembly GCF_023864275.1. Classification (NCBI taxonomy): domain Eukaryota; kingdom Metazoa; phylum Arthropoda; class Insecta; order Orthoptera; family Acrididae; genus Schistocerca; species Schistocerca cancellata. The sequence continues at coordinate 774,362,678 of NC_064629.1, forward strand.
CACACCCTCAATTTATACAGGCGGTTGGCGTAAATGGTGAAGGCTGCTGGCCTCGCGCGCAGGGTGAAAGCAGAGCTCGCAATCTGCAGCATTGTTCCGAGAGTTGATTGGACTCCTTTAGTTTGGAGACGAGTGGAGAGTATCAAATAAAGGCTTCATCTACTCTGTGACGGTCTTGGCTACAGATTTTGAACCTGAGTTATCGAGTGTGGAATTGTAGGACGCCCCTTGATAGGTCACGGGCGCCTTACACAAAGGAAGAAGTTACTTTGGTGGCAGAGTACATGTGAAGTGAAAATGGGTTTTTTTTTAGGGTAGGAGGTAGCTTGAGATACGCTGATGAACACTCGTCAGACGACATACAGATAGTAAAATCAGACCACTTCCAGACTAGACACTTTGACTGCCGAAATTTTATCAGTAAATTGTCGAAGTTCCAGATTTTACTGCCCTACAGGAAATTTCTCGCGCCCAAATTATTCTCAGAACCAATGGCTGGCTAAAACCCGAAGCAGAAAGCTCTACAATATTTAGAGACTCATGGAAAGTACATCGAAAAGACAGATTATATGCCATAAAAGGGAGACTGCTCATTGTAGTTGACAAAAGTATTGTCTCTATTGAGGTCAGTGCGACAGTTGTAGATGAATTCAAGTTAATTGTTGGAAGTATTTACTGGCCAACCGATTCGGATGTGATAGTTTTAGAGTCATTCTGATAAAGTATCCGGTCAACAGCGAGGAAATACCCAGACCATGTAATATTAATTAGAGGCGACTTTTGCCCGCATCTCGTGGTCGTGCGGTAGCGTTCTCGCTTCCCACGCCCGGGTTCCCGGGTTCGATTCCCGGCGGGGTCAGGGATTTTCTCTGCCTCGTGATGGCTGGGTGTTGTGTGCTGTCCTTAGGTTAGTTAGGTTTAAGTAGTTCTAAGTTCTAGGGGACTTATGACCACAGCAGTTGAGTCCCATAGTGCTCAGAGCCATTTTGAAGAGGCGACTTTAACATATTGAGTGTAGACTGGGACTTATATGGATTCATGGCTGGGGGAACACACAGACAATCCTGCGAAGTACTTTTCAACACGTATCCCGAAAACTATCTTGAGCAGCTAGTTCAACAGCCCACATGCAATGGAAATATTTTAGGCCTTGTAGCTACATACAGACCTGATCTTAACGACGGCGTCAGTATAAAGACAGAGGTTAGTGTCCACGGTGTCATCACAGAGGCTATGGTTACTAAAGTTGATAAATAAATCAAAACGACTAGGAGAGTACGTACGTTTCTGCTAGAAAGAGTAGATAATCAGTTTTTAGCAGCCCACTTAGACAATGAATGGAGATCATTTAGTTCCAGTATGATGGACATAGAGGAATTATGGGCAAAGGTTGAACTGACTCTAAATCATGTTCTGGAGAAGCACGTGCCGAATAAGTGAACGAAAAATACTCACCGTGGTTTAATAAAGAAACCTGGGAAATGCCAAGGAAGCATTCAAAAGACAATGTGCAATGACGACAGATTAAAGTGAGTGCGTCTGTAAAAATATGGATGCGTGAGGTACACTACAACTACCACCGTCATATGTGTCTCAACAAAGTATGATAGGACCGCTATTATATTCTGTATACATAAAAGACCTAGTTTACAATGTAAGCAAAAAATGGTTCAAATGGCTCTGAGCACTATGGGACTCAACATCTGAGGTCATCAGTCCCCTAGAACTTAGAACTACTTAAACCTAACTAACCTAAGGACATCACACACATCCATGCCCGAGGCAGGATTCAAACCTGCGACCGTAGCAGTCGCGCGGTTCCGGGCTGACGCGCCTAGAACCGCTTGGCCACCGAGGCCGGCACAATGTAAGCAGAAATCTGCTGCTGTTTGTTGGTGATACTGCGGTGTACGGGAAGGTGTCGTCGTTGAGTGACTGAAGGAGAATACAAGATGACTTAGACAAAATTTCTAGCTCGTGTGATGAATGGCAGCTAGCTCTAAATAGAGAAATGTAAGTAATAAACGTGGTTTACCTGCTCAGGCGACACGTTTCGTTCCATCCACGGTCCAGTCTTGATGATGCCGTGTCACTACAATCGTAACTGTGGATATCATCGAATCAACATGGGAACATGTACAGGTGCTCTGCTACAGAGCCTCATGTTCAAAAACGTGTGCTGAACGAAGCCTTCGAAGCAGTTCAGTGGCGAAGCATTATCCAATCAAATCTAATGCTTCACCACCGAATTACTGGGCGTTACATATCATTCTGCCTTATATTTAAATGGAGGTGTTTCCTTGTGCCTTGATGATTTACTGTAGTTACGAGTTGTCTCACATCTGATTACAATTTCATAGTACACCTAAAGATGATCTGTTAACGACTGAAACAGGTTGTGTAATAAAACTGAGTATACAGCTGTGTGCAATCGTGGTTTTTAATAATATAAAATAGCTCAGCTAAAGAAGCAAGCGAATACATTAAAATTTCATTAAGCAAAACCTTAAGCAACTATATATAACACCAAAGTCTTTAATTTGAATTAGTAGATTTATAAAAGTTCTGATAAGCAAATCGTCAAAAGTGAAATGAATGACAGGACACCACCCAGTGCACACGGAACGATCACAGTTAAACTATGTTGTGACTCATATTTAACAATGTTTATTTTAATAACTCTTTTCTAAATGTAGCAGCAAAAGTAATAAGAAATAGTTAGGCTAAAGAAACAAACGAATACATGAGAAACGTAATTGTGTAAAACTTTTAACAACTAAAGGAGCACCAACATCCTTAATTGCAATTAATAGAATCACAAAAGTCTCATAAGCAAAAACTCATACAGCGTTGTTGAAATTTCAGACAGAATAAGTAATACGTTTATTGCATCACTAGCGGAGGGAATGTTTTTCAGACGGGTTAAAATATTCCATTGTTAAACCATTTCTAAACCTATTTATAAGAAAATGACAAGATATATTTCAATAACTATCGCCCAATTTCCTTACTGACATCTTTTTCCAAAATATTCCGTAAAACTTATTTACTCAAGAGTTGTGCCACATTTAAGGCAAAAACAACGTACTTAGTAGATCACAGCTCGGATTCCAGAAGCAATGCCCGACTGAGAATACCATTTAAACATAAATTCACCAATCATTAAAATCATATTAGCTGCTCCGAGTCACTCCCAGACAACCACACCATGCTTAGCTGCCACAGTGTCATCCTTTGCCTGAGGCGTCGTTGATTGTTGTATGAAGATACATATGGCCAGGAAACCGCTCTCTCGACTGTCATCAGCTTTTAGAAAATTCCTTCTGCTACTTCTCATTCAAGTAGCTCCCCAGTTTTCCTAACGAAGCCGAGTGGATCCCATCGTCTGAAAAAGAAACATTTATTTTAATCGTAACTGCATGAGTAGAATTAAAAAATAATGTTGTCATTAATTTTAACGCTAGCATGTATTTATATCCTGTAAATTGACTCGTTCCACACCATATCGATAAAAGAATCGTTTAAATGATCCATGAAACATGTAACTAACTAACTTACGTCTTTGCTGCTGGCAGTTAAATCTGGGTCTTCTGCATAGCAGTACTAAACTCTCCACTACATGCCTTAAATAGAACAATATCTCTAACTGGAATATTTTATGGATTGTCCAAAGCGCCTGACTGTATGAATCATGATACTCTCTTAGGAAGATTAAATGTTATGGAATTGAATTGTACTGATCAATGAGATAGCAAAAAGTTGTTTTTAGTAATTTAAACAATGCTGGTACGAAAGAAAATTGTAGTGATTGAGGAAACATCAGGAAGTGAGCCCCATAGAGTTCAATTTTTTTATCTGTTCCTTGTATTAAGTGGATGACTTTACGATAAGCATACATGAAGCAAAGTTAGTACTTTTCCAGACGAAATAAATGCTATGAGTAATCCTGTTAGAGAGAAATCATCAGAAATATTGTTAACAATGTTTTTCAAAGAATATTTAGTATTTGTCTGAAACGGACTCTTCCTGGATTTAAAAAAAACACAGTACATTCATTTCTGTACAAATAAGCTGAATAACGCGAACAATTGATTTATCACATGGGTAGGATTTAGTAAATAGCGTAGACTGTTATAAAGTTTTGGGTGCAATTATTGATGAAAATTTGAACTAACAGAAATCTAAACTGAACCGCCAAAGAAACTGCTATAGGCATGCGTATTCAAAAACAGAGATATGTAAACAGGCAGAATACGGCACTGCGATCTGCCACGCCTATACAAAACAAGTCTCTGGCGCAGTTACTAGATCCGTTACTGCTGCTACAATGGCAGGGTATGAAGATTTAAGTGGACCTGAATGTGGTGCTATAGTCGGCGCATGAGCGATGGAACACAGCATCTCCGAGGTAGCAATAATGTGGAGATATTTCCGTAAGATCATTTCACGAGTGTACCGTGATTATCAGGAATCCGGTAAAACATCAAATCTCCGACATCGCTAAGGCAGGAAAAAGATCCTGCAAGAACGGGACCAACGACGACTGAAGAGAATGGTTCAACGTGACAGAAGTGCAACCCTTCCACAAATTGTTGCAGTTTTCAGTGCTGGGCCATCAACAAGTGTCAGCGTGCGAACCATTCAACGAAACATCATCGATATGGGTTTTGGAGCCAAAGGTCCACTCGTGTACTTTGATGACTGCACCACACAAAGCCTTACACCTCGCCTGGGCCCGTCAACACCGACATTGGACTCTTGATGACTGGAAACATGTTGTCTGGTTGGACGAGTCTCGTTTCAGATTGTATCGAGTGGATGGACGTATACGGGTATGGAGACAACCTTATGAATCCATGGACCCTACATGTCAGTAGGGGACTGCTCAAGCTGGTGGAGGCTCTGAAACAGAGTGGGGCGTGTGCAGCTGGAGTGATATGGTAAACCTGATAAGACCTCGACAGGCGACACGTACGTGAGCATCCTGTATGAACACCTGCATCCATTAATGTTACGCAACTTGCAAAATCTCAAGAAAACTTAAAGGACACAGTAGATACGATTTCAACACAAATGGACACTTTGAAACTTGGTTCAGAAAAACACACTGAGGAAATAAGTACACTATCGGAGAAAGTAGCCGAACTTTCGGATCAGTTCACTAACTTATCTGCAAAGGTAGATGATGATCTGAATGACACAAGACCTGTAGCCATCACTGACACAGAAGAGTGCGAACAAATTAGGAAATTCAAACAAAATCAGAATCAAATTAATACGCAACACCAAAGAGAAATCCGGGAAGTACAAGATCAGCTGACACAGGTAATACAAGAATTACGTATTTCAGAGGCCACTCGCGCTCCAATACGGGAAGAGGGACATAGAAATACGGAACAGCCACAAAATAATAACTCAGGGCACTTCGGAAATTATGAAAGAAATTGGCAAGGTACACCGAATTTTGAGATGGAACCGCCAACACGACGTAACAATGACCGATATGCTACTCGCCGACACGATGATTTTGACTATAAGCTGTTCATTACTACACGTAAATTCAAAACGTTTCAGAATTCTGCCAACGACATTCATCCACAAGCGTGGCTCCATCAATTCTCTCATTGTTTTCCTCCCAACTGGTCATTGGAGCACAGGTTAGAATTTATGTGTGGCTACTTGGAGAATGAACCATCTGTAAGAATGCGATCGGTCATTCACGATTGTCACAGTGAAGGAGAATTTTACCATGCGTTCCTCTCAGCATATTGGTCTCAAGCTACACAAGACCGAGTAAAACATAGCATCATAATGATGAAACATTTCGAACAATCTGAGTTTTCCAATCTTGTGAAATATTTTGAAGACATGTTGCGTAAGAATCAATATCTTTCAAACCCATACAGCCCTTCAGAACTCATCCGCATTTGCTTAATGAAATTGCCTGAACATTCAAGAAATATTATTTTGGTAGGGCGTTGCAAAGACGACACTGAAGCTTTTCAGGGACTCTTACAAGAATTAGAAATTGACACAGACAGTCGCGGGATGCGAAAACAGGAAAACAATCACTACAGGTCACATCCGTCACAATTCCGTGACGATAGAAACAATAACTGGACACGACAATTCTATTCTTACAACGTAAATCGTGACCAAAAGAGACACCACCCGTATGACAACCACTGGCAGAGTAATAGTTACAGAGAGAGATTGCATTTCCGTAGTAATGAATATGACAGAGACACTCATAGAAACAGACAATTTGGCAACCAGAACAATTATTATCATGGGAGACAGAATAACTTCAGACGCAACGGTCCACCGTGCAGTGATAATTCAGGGAGAAATTCTCCACCACGTAACCGACAAGAAAGGAACTATGGAATCTACCGACATGACGACAGACGATGTGATCGTAACGACAGACGTGAATTTCATCAGAACTGGCGGGATTTAAACAGGGCTGGGCCCTCTCAGCAAGGCGAATTTGTAGAAGTTAGGTCTCCTAATCCCAATAACGACGCACGCCAACAAAGAAACAGACAATGACTCGCACCGCAGGTAGCCACTTGCGCCCGCTGGCTCAGGGAAAAATAACATTGACGCTAACTTTGAGCAAAATTCCAGTATTCTTTATGGATGAATACCGCATGATAATTGCATTCAAGTTGAAATTCTGCGTACTGAGAAGAGCAAAGGGTTACACCACATCTCACATGTAAAACAGTTTATTGAGAGATAAACTGTTTTTTAATTTAGTCTTTGCTATAAAATTTTTCACTTCACGTTACTAGTACTCTTTGTCACACTTACAAACTGTTCCCATGCAACAATGTTTGAAGTTAAAGTTAAATATCCAGTCAAGAACCAAGAGAACTTATTTAAACAGAAATTACGAATGCATTGTTATTGTGAACAGACGACACAGTGTTATTGTGTGGGTGCATTCTTGCTTGTTAGTTGCACGATTATGTAACGACTATAAGGCTCACATACTTAGAACATTTACCAGTACTGCTAATGAGATTTTAATGCAACATTTTGGTTTACTTGAAAATACATTCTGAATTAAAGTACTTTCTGAGAGATACCAGATGACACAGTGGTTAGTTTATGTGACAGCTACACGATTATATCACAACGTTACTAATGAGTGACAATTTACAATGTTGCTTTTGCAGTGTATCTGTTTTATATCTGCACAGTTTTTCTGAATTATTCTGGAAAGCAAAACATGTTTTAGTAGTAACTTTTCTGGTATAGCTACAATGAGACAGCCTTTTCCGTAGCACAACAATACGTTACAGTACAGTACTTTCTTCATCATGGCAATAAGCATAATAACTACGATATCTATACGCAAAGCATCTCACTTTTGTTTATGATGAGGTGAGTACATTGACTTCAGCAGAACTTTGCTTACAGAGGACGATAACTACGACATTTCCACAGAATTATCTTACAGCAAGACGCACATTTAGCGCTACAGGACACGCATTTGAGTGCTTAATTTTGTACTTAAACCATTTATTTTTCAAGATTTTTGAATTACAAAGAAAGTTTTCCGTGATACATTTCATTCCATTGCTGTAATCTGTAACACCTGAGGGTATAATTACATTAATCCTCAGGGGGTACACGCTTACTTTGTGTACCATGTGTTTGGCAAGCACAAAGAGCCCTAGCTAATATGGTATTTGCTTATACAACTTTACACATCGGTACCATATTTCTCTAATACATAAATTACACAGCTATCTGATCATTTAACTGAGAGAGACAAACATTTATTTTACTACATCAGTGACAGATGTTTACGTAATTACACAGTTGGATAACTTCACACTTATGAAATTGTATTTTGTCTGTACTTTGTGAACTGTTCATATTTTTTCGGAATCATTGTGATACTATGAGAGCTTTGAATGATGTATTTGGTATGAGATCATGATTTTTAAAGTACGTTTGAGGTAGATGACACTACTGAAATGAGCAGAGAATTTTCTTTAGGTTTTGAAATTATTGCAGAAAGCTACGACGTTTTTGAGATTTTACTGAGGTGTTATGATGTTATTATTACGACGACGATGTGTATTGTGCTGTTGAGGAATGTTTATTATGCTACATATTTATTATGATGAATTGTTGAAGATGTGTTGATGAATATGTATATGTGTAATAAGGTAAGGAATAAGGAGTAGTGGTTAGGGACTCTGACTTGTGAAAAAGGATGTTGGAAACCGAGAATCGTACTTTAAGAGTTATGAAATGTGTGTAAATGCGTGAATGTATCACAATGCAGGCGAAAATTATTTGCACATTGTTATATTCATAGGATTTTGTTTCTACGCATTTGTAACGTAAATTATCGACCTGTGAAATTTTCATATGAGACTGTCACTGTAGCGGAAACTGGTGTCGTAATATTTCCGTAAGAAAGTAAGTGACCACCTGCACGTAATGCGTCGTGGGCACCCAGCTGTGTCAGACGCCTGGAGAAAAAGCCATTAATGCGTGCCTTTTCAGAGGCACAGGTAGAAAAGAAAAAAAAAAGGGAGGCCATTATCCTCGCTATTGACATTCCTTTGTAGAAAGCATCGCAAATACGACACGCTCAAACTTGAAAACATATGATTATACTGGGAGCTCTTAATTTATGATATTTACTAAAATGCGTAATGAAACAATGAGAAACATTTCACGGCTATTGTCTTGCTAGTTGAGAAAAATGCCATATGGCTTGCTTTATGTATTTATTTACTCGTTTTGTTTAATATCAAGTTTCTAGCTGCAGCAGCATTGGTTAAAATAAAATTTAATAGATGTACTAATTTAAATATTTTATGCCTACAGATCCAGTAAATAATTTTATGATCTATTCAAAAAAACGAAGGAGCATAAAAAGACGTTTCCCTTCACAGGAATTGCATACGGAGTTTTCTTATCAACTACTTGGTAATTTTTTTTGTAGAATTAGTTTTTGTGGTGCACCATTTTAATTACATAGACATTGAGATGTGAATATACATTTCCCTTGTCTGCATTGTTGTCTTTAGTGTAATGTTTTTTTCTGCTTGAGCTATGTCATGTTTAGATATAGGTTATTTCATTTACTGCTGCTGTTTGCCAGGTATAGTGTTACTGAATATGACTTTGTGTTACTCTGCTAAGCCAGTTTACTACTGATTTATTTTTCTTGTTTGCTGCTCATTGCCTTATATTAGCTGTAATATTGTTGCTTACTTCGCCAATTTGAATTTTTTTGTCATTGCTGTTCGTGTTAATTGTTTTGTGCTGCTGCATTGCCTCGTCCCTTAGTTTAGCATCTGAGCTCAGTAGATTTAAGTTAGCTTAAGAGGGGGTAGCCTATAAGAGAATGAGTTGCGATGAATTTGAAGAAATGCACCGAGAGGTTATACGAGAAAAATACAGAAAGCGTGCTTGGATAGGATTTTTATTTTTTTTTTTTTTTGGCTGGAGCAAATATCGAAATAAGACGAAAGATCTATGGAATGAAGTTTTGGGTTGAACTGCAGTACCAAATGTAACACTGAAAACGAACCCTGTCCTTTCCTTTTGTGTTATCCCACTATGTGTTTGTGTACCCTTGTGTATTTGTTTTCTTCCTGTCTCTGTGTAGTTTCATAGAAGTTTTTCTTCTTCTAATACTAAGCTATATTCACTATGATGAGGAATACTGTTATCCTCAAATATAATTGGCATTAATAATATGTTATTTACCTTGTAAATGTGCTTAGACATTATTTATTCTGTTTTGTTTTAATGCTCATGTGTGAAGTTGATGTTTCGCAAGTTATTCTGATCTTTTATGTATGTACTCATGTCATAATTCCTGTAACACTGATGTATATGTTATTTCTATTCTGTGGTAAAGCCTGTACTACAAATGTTATCTGTATTGTTATGTTCTTGAATGATGTATTTTTTACCTTTCTTATTGTATTCTTATGTTATAAAATTGTAATTGACACCAGTTCATCAAATTAAGTAACTTGTAAGTTACATTTCACTGCACACGTTTCTGTTGGTCATAGTATATGGACAATATGTGAGAAGTAGGGACTGTTAGTGTTTGCACATGTGTTAATAATTCACTGGTTAACAGCATTGCTGGTTCTAAGGACAATTCCAAAAAGTTCGGGAGTGTACAAGTGGTGGTTTATGGACTTGCTATATTGTCTGCAAGACTTCTAAGGACAATTCCTAAAACTTTGTGCGTGCACAAGTGGTGGTTTATGGACTTGCTATATTCTCCGCAACTCTCTTCGATGGTGATTGTGCACCTGCACAGTCGCAACAGATGGCTGCTGGCCATCTCTACAAGGACTACAGTGGGTCTGCATTTTTGATGGCCCACCAGTACCATTATTTCTACAAGGACTACAGTGGGTCTGCACGTTTGATGGCCCACCAATACCATTATCTCTACAAGGACTATAGTGGGTCTGCATCTTTGATGGCCCACCAATACCGTAATCCCTACCAGGACTACAGTGGGTCTGCTCTGTGATGACCTACCTACCAATATTCTTCAAAACTTGGACCGACTCTGCGGTGGGTTTGCTGTCTTTCCGTTGGAAGGACAAAACTACTTCTTCAAGACTGCATGGAAATCCACTACTTCCATGTGCATTGTCTTTTACTGCTCAGACTTTGACAAAAGTAACGGCAGTTTTACTGTGATGAATGATCAGGACTGTCTTTATGGACTGTGAGAAAATTTTAGCTTTTGACCAACATTGTATTAATAAGTGTGTGCATTGGATATCTTTGTTATTGTAATTATGAAAAATTTTATCAAATCATTATTGGCCACTGCCCAAAACAATTTGTAAAATTTTTTGTGGGGAGCATGGGGGCTATGTAAGTAGGCTGTTTATGTTTTCTTATCGGCAACGTTACGTAGCGCTCGGTATGAAAATGACTGGCTGTGCTGTGTGCAGTCTGTGGCTAGTTTGCATTGTTGTCTGCCATTGTAGTGTTGGGCAGCTGGATGTGAACAGCGCGTAGCGTTGCGCAGTTGGAGGTGAGCCGCCAGCAGTGGTGGATGTGGGGAGAGAAATGGCGGAGACTTGAAATTTGTAAGATTGGATGGCATATATATTATGATTATTAAGGTAAATACATTGTTTGTTCTCTATTAAAATCTTTCATTTGCTAACTATGCCTATCAGTGGTTAGTGCCTTCAGTAGTTTGAATCTTTTATTTAGCTGGCAGTAGTGGCGCTCGCTGTATTGCAGTAGTTCGAGTAACGAAGATTTTTGGTGAGGTAAGTGATTTGTGAAAGGTACAGGTTAATGTTAGTCAGGGCCATTCCTTTGTAGGGATTTCTGAAAGTCAAGTTGCGTTGCGCTAAAAAAATATTGTGTGTCAGTTTAAGCACAGTCTTGAATAATTGTTCTAAGGGGACGTTTCAACATGAACATAATTGAGCATATCTGGGATGCCTTGCAACGTGCTGTTCAGAAGAGATCTCCACCCCCTCGTACTCTTACGGATTTATGGACAGCCCTGCAGGATTCATAGTGTCAATTCCCTCCAGCACTACTTCATACATTAGTCAAGCCCATGCCACATCGTGTTGCGGCACTTCTGCGTGCTCGGAGGAGCCCCACACTATATTAGGCAGGTGTACCAGTTTCTTTGGCTCTTCAGTGTATTACTGGGTTGTTCAAACCGTAAAGTTTAGGCAGTTTTTCTTTTCTTGTAATTGCTACTTTAGGAAGCAAACAAATCAATATTTTCTCCATATTTACACACATTAATGTTTTATGGCATAATTTTCTTGGGTGACTCATCTACTCATCACTTAGAAACAAGAAGTTATCTGTTCTTCGCAATATGTATTTTTACTAATAAAACTGCTCATAAATAATCCATCAAAATTTGATGGGAATAGTGATGTTCACAAATTCGACACTACATGATTAATGGCCTGTACTACTCATTATTAAATCTCTGAGTAGCTATGAAATGAGTTGAATATGATGCCATAAATATATCTCATTATTTGCTCAATAACATGAAACTTTAGGGACCAGATGAGAAGAAATGCAGATGCCAACTAAAACCACGAAGAACTATCCTACTTTTTCTTCTTCTTTTGCTTGTGCCTTTATCCCGCGGTTTTGCAGGGTGGGCATGGTTAGGGTCGGATTTGTCAAGATTAATTTTAAGGGGTGGCCAGATGCCCTTCCTGTCGCCACCCCGTACCTTCCGGGATGGGATTAGTATACCCCAGCTGTCTGCATCTAGTGTAAGCCATGGAATAGTGCGAACGTGTACAGAAGTCTGCAAGTCGCATAACGTGGGGAACAGCACAGTATTCACCTATTGGGATGTGGAAAAGCGCCTAAAAACCACATCCAGGCTGGCCGACACACCGCTCTTCATCGGTAATCCGCCGGGCGGATTCGATCCAGACCCGGCGCGCCTACCCGAGTCCAGGAGGGAGCACGTTAGGGTTTTCGGCTAACCTGGCGGGTAAGAACTATCCTGCTGATGATGCCTTAAAGTGAAAAAAAGCGAAACGCGTCTGGGAGAAAGAGGAGGCGTTTTTTTATTTACAAAACAAAACTTTAGGGACTAATTTGTTCAGTCTTATTAAATTTATGCAAGTGTATTATTTAGTAGCCTGAAAATTACAGTTTTATGTAGCTATACTCAACAAATATATAGTACACACGTAGCCTGTATACTGCCACGTTTTGTATCATTTCGACAAAGGTCGCAGGAATGATTAAAAGAACATGTGACAGAAGGCGGCGCAGTCTGATTACTGTTGACGTGATGTCGTAAAATCGCTCCTGCCAGGAAGCGTGCCGCAAGATACTCTCGAACACTGTACGCTACAAAATCTTGCGTAGCGGATCAGGGCTGCGAAGCCCGCTACTGGTTGGTGGGTGCAGTCTTGTGTGTCAGCATCGGCTTGAGCCCCAACTGGAGCGTTGTGGATTATTAGAAAGCTTCTGAGTGATGTTGTGGGCCGCGGTAGAGAAACAGATATTGAACATGAAAAGCTTTCTATTAATCCCTTAAACTGGACAGCCATTCGGGCGACACCCTATATATCAAACAGGCGGCCACAATCCATCGCGGACATGTGACGACCACACCAGGCAGCGACGTTTTCTATGCTGTGACCCGGGAGTACCCTTGACGCGACGGTAGGTAGGGCTGCCCACGGAGATGAACCCTAAACCACTGGCTCCAGCGCTGGGTCAAGCGGCAGCAGACATCAGGTCACGGGACTGATCGGACGTCCGTTCGTGCCTCGACGGTGGCGGAAAGTTTGTAATCTGCTCCTGGGCGGTCAGGTAGTCTCCAGTGGTTCGGACTCGGGTGGCTGCGGAGAAGGGAGCGTCATACGTGCAGCGTCGGCTTCGCGGCTGTGAGTCTCACTCGGAAAGATCTGAAATAGCGTCGCTGACCGTGGTCCGTCTGTTGTTGTGTGGTAGTCGGCCAAACCACAAAAGCTTCCTGTAGGCTGTTCCACTCTCAGACCGCTGGCACGCGAAAGTATAATGGCACCTGAGCGACGACTTCCTCTGGGGTGCTGAACACGCAGGTCAACGACCGGCCGCCGCCAATGACTGGGTCCTAGTGATGCGCTCTTCGGCTCTGAGCACTGCTGTGGTTTATCCTGTTCCACACGATATGATACATGTTTCTGAAATCTTCGAAGAAGATATTGTAGACCATTTTCCATAACTATGTGCGGCGGCAGCCCTTCGATTTCCATATTATTTCACCGCGCCCAGACTGTGCTTTCGAGGTTTGTGGTTCAAATGGCTCTGAGCACTATGGGACTCAACTGCTGTGGTCATAAGTCCCCTAGAACTTAGAACTACTTAAACCTAACTAACCTAAGGACAGCACACAACACCCAGCCATCACGAGGCAGAGAAAATCCCTGACCCCGCCGGGAATCGAACCCGGGAACCCGGGCGTGGGAAGCGAGAACGCTACCGCACGACCACGAGATGCGGGCTTTGAGGTTTGTGGAATGCATGTCAGCTACGTTTGGTTACTTGAGTGTGGCCAGCCGGAGTGGTCGAGTGGTTCTAGGCGCTACAGTCTGGAACCGCGCGACCGCTACGGTCGCAGGTTCGAATCCTGCCTCGGGCATGGATTTGCGTGATGTCCTTAGGTTAGTTAGGTTTAAGTAGTTCTAAGTTCTAAGGTACTGATGACCACAGAAGTTAAGTCCCATAGTGCTCAGAGCCATTTTGAACTTGAGTGTGCGTCCACAGACCCTAGTCATACCTTGTAAATGCATCGTCCCGCACAATCTAACTGTATACTTTCTCGTGGGGCTTATGGTCAGTAACAACGCGTATATACTTCTGGCAGTGCACTCCTCCATTCAGATGCTATTACTATATTTTTAATACCTTTGCCGTGGTTCAGCCACTATATGTAGCTCCGAGAAAAGTGCTTCAAGATTGTCATTCCACATTGGCTGCAGGGCAGAATCTGGAGAGAAAAGGGACTGATCGTGCGCTATATTTCACTGTCTGTAGCTAACAGGATGAGGCCTCTGTTTAATGATACTGTGTGTCTCAATTAGAAGACTAAATTATTGTTGGTACTTACTTGTATCCAGACTTCTAGACTAGTCCTCTTCATTTGGAAATAGGAGGCTTCTAGTTGTTGGATCCTGAATCAGTCCCTATGGGTAGCCGAAACAGAACCCCCACATTTATGTGCTTGTCGGATGAACACGAAGGTCCTAATTTAACGAGTTCACTGCTATAAGCTTATGAGGAAGGCTCAGTGTCTAAAATATTGGCACGTCATCTCTTGCAATTCTAGGTATGCTTCTGTTAAATAGATTTTTGAAGAAAAGGCACCTCCTACCCCCTCCGGTAATAGCTCTTCCATGCTTGGTGTGGGATATATCTGTGAATTTCAGTTAGTCTATTCACAACATCCTAACTGCACTCCACGAGAAATATAAGGGTATAAAACTGCTACAACTATTAGAAATAACGCCTTCCTGAAGTCAAGGGGCACCGTATAAACCTGAGCTCCGTCGTCTACAGCGCCATAGATCTCTGGAGAAACATAACGAGCTGAGTTTCACAACATCTCTGCGGTATCCTTGTTGATTTATATTGAGGAGATTTTCGATCTCCAAAACCAACATAATTCTTGAGTATGAAACATGCTCCACAATTCTACAACAGACTGACCGCAACGATATAGGTCTATAAATATGTTCACCTGTGCTATGACCGCTCTTGAAAACTGGAATGGCGTGCCCTTTTCTCAAGTCGCTGGCTACCCTTCGTTGCTCCAGCGAACTACGATGAACTGCTGCTAGAAGGGGAGCAAGTTCTTTCTCATAATCATTATAGAATTCACACATGTGTCATCTGGTCCTGATATCTCTCCACTACTAAGCGATTGTAGTTGTTTTTCTATTTCGTGACCGGTTTTCTCAATGGTTCAAATGGCTCTAAGCACTATGGGACTCAACATCTTAGGTCATAAGTCCCCTAGAACTTAGAACTACTTAAACCTAACTAACCTAAGGACATCACACACACCCATGCCCGAGGCAGGATTCGAACCTGCGACCGTAGCAGTCCCGCGGTTCCGGACTGCAGCGCCAGAACCGCTAGACCATTTTCTCAATGTCTGCCACTTCGACGTTCGTACGATGATTGAAACGAGGGACCGTACTACGATCTTCGCAAGTGAAACAATTTCGGAAGACCGGATTCACTGTTTCAGCCTTCTGTCTGTTATCTTTCGTTTCGGTACCAGTATGCTCACTGAACGACTGAATAGATGATTTCGCACCGCTTACTGATTTTACGCAAGACGAAAACCTCTTAGGGTTTTTAATCAGGTCGGCTGACAAAACTACTTTTGGAGTTATTGGACGCTTATCTCATTTGTCTCCTTACCCTCATTTCCGCGTTGTTCAGCTTTTGTTTGTCAGTAAGGTTTGGACTTCGCTTGAATTTGTGATGAAGCTCTCTATGCTTACGTAGCAGTTACCTAACACGGCTATGAAACCACGGCGAGTCTTACCTATCCTTTAAGACGCTGCTCAGAACATACCTGTCTAAAGCATTGTGAACGATGCTCTCGAATTTTTTTACATTTGTGCTCTACATCTTCGTCCTCAGCAGTGGATATTTGATGTTGATTACTCAGATACTCCGCAGTTTGTATCCTGTCTCCCTTGCTAAGCAAAAATATTTTCCTACCTTTCTTACCATTCATTGCAGTTCCCATAATCTTCGTTGCTATCACAACCTTGTGATCACTGGTACCATCCTCTACGTTAACTGAATCGATCTAGTTCAAGTCTGTTTGTTGCTAGGAGATCTAAGACGTTAGCTTCACAAGTCGTGCAGAATAACGACTGTGGGAAAACCTTTGCATAGAGCTCTAATTCATCTCATTTTTTTTATCGTGGTTATAGGAGGAAGATATATATTACACGACTCTTCTTCGAACGTACGTTCTCGAAATTTCAATAGTAATTCCCTCCGTGATGAACAACGCCTCTCCTGTAGCGCCTGCCACTGCAGTTCGTTGATATTATCCGTAATTCTCTCTTGCTTACTATTAGATAATCTAACGCAACAGCCGCGCGGAGTGGCCGCGTGGTTTAAGGCGTCATATCAGGGACTGCGCGGCCGCTCCCGCCAGAGGTTCGAGCCCTCCTTCGGGCTTGGGTGTGTGTGTTGTTCTTAGCATAAATTAGTTTAAGTAGTGTGTAAGTCTAGGGACCGATGACCTAAGCAGTTTGATCCCTTAGAAATTCATACACATTTGAACATTTTTCTAACACAACCTTCAACTCTTCGTGGATTCTCTGTCTCTTGTATTAATCCAAACCGATAAGTGTCCCAGACTGACGAGCAAGACTGAAGAATCAATTCAACGACTGTTTTGTAAGCCACTTGTTTTGAGGGTGAATTACATTTCCTTCAGATTATTGGAATAACTCTCAGCCTGGCATTTGGTTTTCCTACAATTTGTTGTACGTTGGAATTCCACTTGAGGTCGATCCTAACTGTCATTTCTAGGTATATTACGGTTATTACTGTTTCCACTAATTTATAACCAATAGTGTACTCGAAAATTAACAGGTCTCTTCGTCTGTTCATGCGAAATAGTAGTTGAGTTCTATCTGCTGGGAAGTGATGACTTCAGTCACAAATCTGGCCCTCTACTCGCTGAGCTGGTATTTTGTTCATCAAACGACAGTGCGGGAGTTTATCAAACGCCTTCTGAAAGTCAGGCGGGCGCCCTTAACTGCGGCCCCCTGCATCTCATGGAGAATAGAGAGAGCTGAGGTTTGTAAAATCTCTGTTTACAGAATCTTTTTTTGATTTTTGAAGACGATATTTTCGTTCTCCAGAAGAGGTCACAGTGATTCAACGTAACACAGGCTCCATAATTCTACAACATTCTGACGTCAGCGATATAGGCCTATAGTTGTGTTCCTATGTCTGACCACCTTGCTTCAAACCGGGAATGACCTGCAGTTCTTCTCCAATCGCTTGATACCCTACCTTGCTCCAGTAACCACCGACAAGCTGCTGCTACACGGTTAACAATTTCTGTCACATAACCTCTCTAGAATCTCGTAGCTATCTCATCCAGCCTAGACGCATTTCCACCGTTTAGTAACTAATTTTCTTCTGTTCCTCGATCACTCCTCACAACATATGCAATTTCGGCATTCGTTCAGTGACTCAATGTAAGACAATAAGTCTTTCTTCTCAAATGTACTTTGTATAACGATAATACAGTCACGATACGAATAGCTCAGAAGGATACATACAGATGCATACAATCATTTCCCCCTTGATACATACGCTAACGGAAGGGAGCAAATAGTATAGTAACAATACACTGTCTCGGACTGGCCAGTACGCACGCAGATGTAAATTTACGTGTATGCACAAGGCACTTTCCAAGTCAGTTTAGCCAAATTGCGTTACATGGTATATAAATGGCTTTATATACTTACACTATCTGATCAAAAGTATCCGGAACGACCAACAGCACCAACCAAGATTAAAAGTTAAGCGCGGTAAAGTCGTCGTTTAACCCTGTCCAACGCAAAATTCTGGTGCATCGACCTCAATCTAACTTAAGCGAGGGAGTTGGCCGCGGTTAAATTTGATCTTGGCTGACGCTCCGTTTTCTCGAGATGACTAGGGTTTTATAAGCGTACAGTATTAAGATGGCGGCGGGTTTCGATGTACTGTGACAGATTTAAGGCACCGTACATCGTACCCTATATGTAAGATGAACCTGGAAAGTTTATTAATTTATGGGTAAAACTTATAGGAAGTAAAATTAAACTATACCTCCACAAGTGACCACATTGCCTGTTTTTCTCTAATAAGTGGACCACACAACAATCGGATTTTTATATTTTTTTATGTTTATCGTACGTGACGCTCAAAACTCAAATATACCTCTGCTAAAGCAGTTCGGTACAACTCCCAAGAATTCTAGAGGAAATGGACCTCTTAGTTTTCTGCCCATGTTTAATATGCTAAAATAAGGTAGATATATTTCGACAAGACTGTGTATCTGTTGTAGCGCGCTTCCTTGCTGTGTGGGGGTGCCTGGGTCCCACAAACTCTCTACATTGTAGTCTATCAAATTCTTATTTCTCTCATACTTACAACATTGATTAAATTTTTCTTTTGTGCCTGTTAATGTAGCTTTCTTGTTGATACTGATCGTAGCAAAATAAGTTCTCAAACACTGAGACATTCAAATAAGTCTCGAAGACTTTAACAAAAAGACTCAAGTGAATCTAAAGTAGACGTATCGAAAATAATTAGCCAGGTGCGAGTAGGACTTCCTCACTGAGGGTTCTGTACAAACTTTTTTACCTGTATAGACAGTTCATCCATTCCGAGAATCAAGAATCTAGATGAGTTCCGCCCGTTATCGACGTTGGCACCGGCAAGATATCGGTCCCAAAGACTCCAAGACTTTCGAGAACCTCCACCTACATGGCTACTCTGTAAATCATACTTTTAATGCCTGACAGGGGGTTCATCGAACCACCATCGCAACAATTCCCTGTTATTCCATTTTCGAACAGCGAGCGGAGAAAACGAACACTATATCTTTGCGTGCGATCTCTTATTTCCCTTATTTTATTATTACGAACATTTCTCGCTATGTAGGTCGGCGTCAACAAGATATTTTCACATTCGGAGGAGAAAGTTTGTGATTGAAATTTCGTCAGAAGATCTCGCCACAACTAAAAACGCCTTTGCGTTAAAATTATGTCCACCCCAAATCCTGTATCATGTCCGTGACACTCTCTCCCCTATTCCTCGATAATACATAACGTGCTGCCCTTCTCTAAACTTTCTCGATGTACTCCGTTAATCCTATCTGCTAAGGATCCAACACCACGCAGCAGTATTCTGAAAGAAAACAGACAACCGTAGTGTACGTAGTCTCTTAAGCAGATCTGTTTCATCTTCTAAGAGTTCTGCCAATAAAACGCAGTCTTTGGTTCGCTTTCCACACAACATTTTCTATGTGTGCTTTCCAGTTTAAGTAGGTATTTAGTTGAATTTACGGCCTTCAGATTTAATTGATTTTTCGTGTAACCGAAGTTTAACTGATACTTTTTAGCACTCATGTGGATGACCTCACACTTTTCATTATTTAGGGTCAATTGCCAATTTTCGCACCGTACAGATACCTTACTACCTAAATCATTTTGCAGTTTCATTTGATCATCTGATGAATTTATACGACGGTAAATGACAGCATCGTTGCAAACAACATAAGACGGCTGCTCAAGTTGTCACCTAAATCGTTTATATAGTTGAGGAACAACAGAGGTCCTTTAACACTACCTTAGCACAATTTCACATGACGTTTTATGCGTACCTCCGGCCTTAAGCATGTATTTTCGCCAACATATCGAGGGTATATTGAAGTTACCACCAACTATAGCTGTGTGAGTCGGGTACGTGTTTCAAATTAGACTCAAGTTTTCTTTGAACCTGTGTCATCTGAGTTGGGATTTCGGTAAAAGGCTCCAGTTATTATTTTATTCCGGTTGCCAAGAATGATTTCTACCCATACTAGCTCACAGGAACTATCTACTTCAATTTCGCTACAAGATAAACTGCTTCTAACAGCAACAAAAATTTCGGCTGAACTTATTTCCGGCTTTAGCCACCTTTCAGTGCCTATGACGATGTGAGCATCAGTGCTTTCTATTAGCGCTTGGATCTCTGATAGTTTAACAACACAGTACGACAATTTACAACTGTTATTCCGAAGGATCCTAGATATACTTTCCTTTATGTTTGACCTGTATTGAGACTGAAGCCATTTCGGCGTTTGCCCGAGACCCTCTAACCTAAAAGTCGCTCCGTCCACGCCACACAACCCCTGCTACCCGTGTAGAGCCCTCCGTGTAATGGACTCCTGACCTGTTTAGAGGAACCCGAAACTCCACCACCCTATGTCGCAAATCGAGGAATCTGCAGCCTTCAGGGTCACAGAATCGTCTGAGCCTCTGATTCAGACTCTCAACTCGGCTCCCTGCCAGAGGTCCGCAATCAGTCCTGTCGACTATGCTGCAAATGGTCAGCTCCGTTTTTATCTCGCTGGCAAGACTGGCAGCCTTTACCGCTTCTGATAGCCACTCGAAACCAAAGCGACACACATCAGTGGTACTGACATGAACCACCACCTGAAATTTGCTGAAGCCTGTGTTTTTCATGGCATCCGGAAGTACCCGTTCCTCTTCTGATATGACTTCACCCGGTATTCATACGGAGTGCATATTGGCTTTCTTCGCCTATGTGGTAACCATGTCCCTAAAGGACCACATTACGCACCTAACATTGGAGCTCCCAACTACCAATAATCCAACCCTCTGTGACTGCCCGGATGTTGCAAGCTCAGAGGTTTCCTCAGAAAGAGGACAAGGGACTGCATCTGGCTGAGGGACATTGTCAGCCACCGACAACACATGGAACCTGTTCGTCAGACTAACCGGGTAGGCCTTACATTCTGCTCTCCTTGGAAGAATGTTTTAATTTCAAGTTTGAGGTCGGATAACAAATTAGAAAGAAATAATTTTTGATGTCACATAATTAAAAATTAACAATTTTGTTTTTTTTTCCTTTACTTGTACTTTGAAATCTTGAAAATTCCGTGATTCTACATCAATGGCAACTACCCTGTAGGTTTTAAGGAATGAGTCTGCATCCAAAGACTTGACATAAATGGCCATACCTTTTTATTGCAATCGCTTAGAAGCTAGCGTTTGTTACACCGCTAAGGAATCATAGGCCTTAGTAAATGACGTAAATTTCAACTTAATACATCTACCTCTTACTGAGAAAAGGGGATTTTAAGAGTCGGATAGACAGATAGACAGACAGACACACAAAAAAATGATCCTACACCGGTTCTGTTTAAACAAAAAGAACAAAGATAAAAATATACGGAAGAAAATTTTCAGCGAAAAAAACTGTAACGAAACGTACTTCAAATTTTTCTCTTTGTTGTTTCTTCTGTTTACTTAAATAATTATAAATGTTTTGGTGCTATAAACAAAAGGTTCGATTCCGGGTGGATTCGAATTTTTAAACAAAGGTGCATGTTCTAAGAGCAGTTACGTGAAGTGTAAAATACAAAGAGATGGATATTAATTTGTAGTTTTCTTAATCATACAATCTTGATTAAGAATCCTTTGTAAAAGATCGGTACCGGTAACTAAGAATTCTTGTTTGCAATGAAAACTGGATTTTTGTGTGTAGTGTATAGTTATAAATAAGAAGAAGCGAATTGTCGTAAAAATGACTATTACATGTGTTGGCTGCATGTATTTGACAAATTGCATGACATAGCTATTCGAACTGAATGGAAAAAAAAGTAATGACCGAAATGAGACACTGTTGTTTCAAGAACTGATGCATTCGCACCTACCAATTCTAGAAGTATATCCATCACGTAGCCGGCCGAAGTGGCCGTGCGGTTAAAGGCGCTGCAGTCTGGAACCGCAAGACCACTACGGTCGCAGGTTCGAATCCTGCCTCGGGCATGGATGTTTGTGATGTCCTTAGGTTAGTTAGGTTTAACTAGTTCTAAGTTCTAGGGGACTAATGACCTCAGCAGTTGAGTCCCATAGTGCTCAGAGCCATTTGAACCATTTGAATCCATCACGTACTTCTAAAAGTTTGGTGTTCTTCTTTTGTTATGGACTTGCATACCGCCAGCCTGGGTGGCCGAGCGGTTCTAGGCGCTTCAGTCCGGAACCGCGCGACAGCTACGGTCGCAGGTTTGAATCCTGCCTCGGGCATGGATGTGTGTAATGTCCTTAGGTTAGTTAGGTTTAAGTAGATCTAAGTTCTAGGGGACTGAGGACCTCAGATGTTAAGTCCCATAGTGCTCAGAGCCATTTGAATCATTTTTTGACTTGCATACCGTACATATACATTATTGTACGACATGTACTTTGTAATTTTAATTTTGGATATTTGTGGTAAATTAGATTAAGTAGTCTGTAGGCTTAGGGACCGATCACCTCAGCAGTTTGGTCCCACAAGACCTTACCACAAATTTCCAAAATTTCCAAACCCACAGTTGCACAATAAATAAACATTACACTCCGCAAAACTGATCATCAGCGCCAAACTGATCAGGGGCAGCGCTACTTCCGCTGCCACGCCCGTAGCGGTCGCGTGGTTCCAGACTGAAGCGCCTAGAACCGCTCGGCCACACCAGCCGGCAGGGACGGAGTGCAAGCTCGAATTACGCAAGGACGGAGGTGGGAATCGTCCGTGCCATTTTCATAGAAACCATCCCACCATTTGCCTAAGGTGATTTAGGGAAATTACGAAAAACCTAAATGTGGATGGGCGGGCGGGTATTTGAACCGGCGTCCTCCCGAATGTGAATGCACTAGCCACTACACCGACTCGCTCTGTTCGTGTGTTAAGTAACAAACAGAATAATTCATACATCTTGGAAATTCCATCCGTTACCCACAGGAAAAAATACCTCTGACGATCCATCTCACCTGCCACACTATTTACAAAACTTTATTTTATTATACGTATCATTTGAACAGATAAAGTTCCAACTCCTTGAAATGAACTATTCCTAAAACTCCTTTTAAGTGACCAGATATTAAAAAAAATTGGCTAAAAGATACATCAGCTGATAATAAAAAAGAAAATTGATGATGATTATTGCTCACATGCTCCATCGAATTTGCTGTCGTGCCCAAGTTAGCATACTTACGTATATACAAAGCTACGGGAAAGAAAATTGGTGGCGTTTCTTGTGTACTATGTTTTTGAAAATTCACGACTGCTAAACATACGAGTAATATTAATCAACGTCTCTTCAGTAGAACCTAACACCTATCTTTCAATTTCATTTTATTCGAAGGCCTCAGTGTCGGCAACGTAAAAAGCAAACCTACCGTATTCGCCTCTAAGCAGATTTCTACTAGGATAATAGTTTTCGATATAATCGTATTTTTTGCAGTTTATTCTATTCGTCGATGTATACAAAATAGTAATATTATTGAAAGTACTACAACAAGTGATTATTTATTATTACGTTTCCTTGGCCGGCCGTGGTGGCCGAGCGGTTCTAGGCGCTTCAGTCCGGAACC